>NW_006408757.1:1542006-1560049 GCF_000296735.1 Chrysochloris asiatica
TTTTTTTTTTACTGAGATGAAGTGCTGTTGGCTTAAAGGTACCTGTTGATTCTGATTTTATTTTGCCACCATTCCTCCCTTCAAAAACCAACAAACCCTGAAACAATGGCCATAGATATAAAAATCAATGAATAAATTAATTTTGCTTGTATCTGGTTGAGAAGGTCTGCTGATTTGTGTCAATTAATATCATAGAAATATCATAATTCATTCTCAAAAATGAAGTCACGTGATAATGACTTCCAAACATTCTTCTCAATAAGAATAAAACTGCCAGAGACTGCAAAATACATTTACTTAGTTGTTGTCAAGTGCTGTTGAATTGGTTCCAACTCAAAATGAGCCAGTATAGGGTTTCCGAGGAGCAGCTAGTGGGTTTGAAACTTTTGGTTAGGAGCCCCGTTGGTTCTGACTCATATCAACCTTGTATGGGGTTTTCGAGGCTTTAAATCTTTGCAGGAGCAGAAACCCTCATCATTATCACGTGACAGCACCAATAGAGGAATTTAAATTTCAGGAAAGATCCCAGGGATAGGATTTCTCACTGTACTGAACAGACTGTGCCCACTCCCTCTGAATCAGCAAATTTCTAGTTTCCACTGCAAAAACAAAAACAAAAAAATTCACCACAATACTGCAAAGTTTTTTGGAATGTAATTTCAGTGTTTGACTGCAAGGTTGGAGCTTCAAACCCATCAGTTGCTCATCGGAAACCCTATACAGAGTCACTATGAGTCAGATCCATTAACAACAACAACAAAACAAGACGATTGTGGCACTGTAAGATAAGCACTGCACTGCTAACCACAAGGTTTGTGGTTCAAACCCACCAGAAGCTCCTTGGTAACTCTGCATAAGGTCGCTATGACTCAGAACAGACTCAAGGGCACTTAGCAATAACAACAAGCAAGACAAACAATGTCAAAATACAGTTCTCTTACTTCCCTTGAGCTACATTTCCTTTATCCCTGTTCTCCTTCCCTTATCCCACCCTCCAACCCATCCCATCTCCAAATCTCTTCATATTTTTATTCTGAATACCTGTTCCAGTTCATAGGCCTTTGCCTTATCCTCATCCCGGTCTGCATTCTTCCGGTAGGCCAGACCCAAACCCCACACAGCCAAGATGCTGTACACATTATCCCGGACCCAAGCGTCTTTCTGATCATAGCTGGCTGGAAGCAAGCCAGTCACTGGATTCTGCAAGGCCAAGAATAAGAAAGTAGGTAGGTAGTCACGGGATGTTAATATTTGGAACCAGATTCTACAGCATGAATTACTTGGGAGACTTTGGTCTTCTACTTTCCCACCTCTGAATTTTATTGCCTCCTCTTCTAATTAAACTCAAGCAAATGATATTTGACTACAGGGAAGAGGTAGTTAGCTGAAGCCTTACAAGTCTGAAATATAGATTGTTTTATTAAAAGGAAGTTTTATAACATTCCAGTTAGAAAACATGAATTACCAACCAAAAACTAGAAGTAAAGGAGTAGAGAAAATACAATTAACAGTATATACAAGATGCCTCAAACCTTCACAACAGTCCAGCTAAATGTTTCTCTCCCTCTTTTCTCTGGTCTCAGAGGAAAGAAATAACAACCCAAACCAAGGGTGATGGTGAGCGGGTGAGAAGGAGACTTCCAACAGGTCTTCCAACTCTATCCCAGGAACCTAGCTGTGGGTTGTGGGGAAGGGTCTCAGAAGCCTTGACTCAGGGGCTCCTGGCCTTCTATGGGTTTTTTGGCTTAGGGGCCAGGAGAACCCACCACAGACATATGCTCGCTGTTTCGCCGGGTTCTACCATTCAGGCTATCTCACTCCAAATCCTCAGTAATTACAGTTTATTTTCCTACACGTACCTGGTGGCATAGGATGGTCTGATGAACCAGCCTTGCATAGCCGTCCAGTCGGACCCCTGAGTTACTTCTACTCCTCATTGTGCTGTGTTTCCAATCCCCTCAGAGAAACAGCCCTGGTGCCTCGGAGGCCTCAGTCCCTAAGAAACAAGGACCAAATGTAGCTTCACCCTCGCTAAGGGAAGACTGCCAGTTGAGAGCCCTGGGCTGTATAGTCCGGATAAGTCCTTGTAGTTTCCGGAAGCCTCCTGAGACCGCCACACGCTAGCGTAGGCCCGAGTCACACAAGGTCTTTTTCCCGTGGCAGCGGCCCTGTAGCTCCTTTGTGTCACTCTTATGCAGATCTGGCCTCTATGTGTGGCTCTAGCATCCTCTGTTCACCTCCTGGAGACTGCTGTGTTCCAAAACCCGGCGACAAGCTATCACTCACCACAGCGGCACCAGCACTTTGTGAGAGACTGGAACGGGAGGCGGGGGCTGTAGCTGCTTGGTTTGGCGGCTGCGCTCTGCACCCGGCAGGGTCGGGGGAGGAGGGAGTAGAAGGGGGACGCTAGCCTAGCCAGATCTCATCGCCAGCACCTCCGTCCTCCCCAGGGCTGAATTGTGACACCATAAGCAATATGCTTTCAGAGGTTTATTTTCGGAACATTTTAAGTGACTCAGTTTTCCACATTTGTCATGAACACTGGATCTAGAGGAGACTGTATTTTTCGGGTTTTCTGCAGGACTAGTTTCAGAAACCTACAGCAAACATCAAAACCAAAGGAAACACGTTTGTATTCAAGGTCTAAAAGACTTGGATCTCTGGGGTCTTTGTTGTATTTAATGCTTTGATTAAATATTCACATTAAACTGTTCACATGAATCCAAACAAAACAAAACAGAACTCTGAAGGGTACTTTATTCCCTAGAAAATAGTGGGTTTCTGAAGGAGGAAGCAGTGGGTGGGTTTAAAGGAAGAGAGGGCCCCAGGCAGGGAATTTGATCCTGAGGGAGCAGTGCCTGAGTGAAGGACTGGCAGGAGAGGATTTAGAGGAGATTGTGTAACTACTCTGGAAGGCTGCCTGGCGCACATGTAGGTCACAGCCTTAAACAACAAACTCAGCTGAAAATAAAGGGGGAAGGGAGACTGGAAAAGAAGCCTCTCAGTAACAATGATCACTGGTGGCAGAGGAATCAGCCCACAATTTGCCTGGTAACCCCAGCCTTATTCTTCCTCTTTTTATCCTTCCTCCTCCCCACCTCCTACTCTCTGCTTATTCAAACCCTACAACTCAGAATCACGGCATATGGGAATTAAACCAATGAAGTCTTCCAACGTTGACACAATGTGATTCTAAACCTTCCCTAGTCTCTTTACCCAGGCTACAATGTTATTCTATTTTCATTTATCTTTTTTATTTCTATGAATTTATCTCTCCAAGCTCTGTTTCCTCCATTTCCCCTTCCCCATCAAACATCACAGTGCCAAACACCCAGAAGACAATCAAGAGCATTTAAAATTGGCACTTGACAAAAGTAGAATGGCTAAATTATGACCTGAGACTAGACTCCATTCCTACTTCTGCTAAGGAAATATTTTTTTTTCTATGGTCATATAGATGAAAGATGTTATATTTTGTTCCCATAGGGGACCAAGACAATAATGATTATACAGGCTGTTCTTAGAAAATAGAAGGGGCTTCAAAAAGTTCATAGGAAAATTCCATTATCTTTTCATTCAATTATTCTATGAATTTTGATGAAGCTCCCTTGTCTATTGTTGTAATCAAGTTATTTTCAACATATCTTACCATGTTAAAACAATGCAGATTTATTGATATGTAATAAACTGAAGAAATGCCTGCACTACACAGTCTTAGGAAATCTGTCTTAAGCTAGGTTAATGAATACCTAGGAAACTTGTTTCCTATCTGATTTTGGAACAAACCCTGTCCTGACATTGTCCTGTCACTGGTCTGCTGATCCAGGTGTCAGCATGTATATTCTTTAGTCCTATCACTGACAGCTCCACTGTGAGAAAGCTCACTTCTGATTTTCAAATATTGTAAGCTCTGTTCTTTGTCTTATGAGTCCTGGTGGCACAGTAGGTTAAACATTGTGTTACTAACCACAAGGTCAGCTGCTCAAATCCACTAGCTCTGTCAGAGAGGAACCAGAAGCTGCAGTTTGATTTTGCTCCATATGGTTACAATGAGTCATAGTGCACTAGAAGGCAGTGGGTTTGGTTTGGTTTGTGTTCTTTGTCTAAACCCTACATAAATGTCTGTGTAATATTGTGCCTCAGACTCTGTGGTTTCATTTCAATGGACTATGAAGTTCCTGATTCAAATCTTTCTTTAAGTCCTTAATAAACCTTTCTATTTTACCTTCAAACAGTGTTTAAGGTTTTGTTTTTGTTTTCACAACAGTTTGATACCCAACTTGAGGCTGGGAGTGATTTGCTAGTTGCGACCCCAGAAGACCATGGACCCAGAAAAATCAATGCTATACAAGCTTTTTGTGCTTGATTTGTTTACCAGGCTCCCCAGGGATCATAATTAGGCAAGTATTCCCAAGCCAAAGTCCTATGCCCTCTTCACACTGCAGTTCTCCCTGAGCCTTTTTGTCTCTTTACTTTCGGTTTGCTTTCAAATCTGCCTGATGAAGTCAGTTCACTTTGATTTTTGTTGTTTTTGCTGTTGTTTTTAACTTTTTATTGTGCTTTGGGTGAAAATTTACAGAGCAAATTGGTTTTCCACAAAATAATTCATACACATTTTGTTTTGTGACATTGACTCTGTGTCATAGTGGCGGGGGGGGGGGAACTACTACAGGTGTATTTCAAGTGAAAACAATGAGTTTTATGAATGGCAGAAAGAAATTTTGCAAAAAAGGAAAACACAAAGGCAAGCAACCATGGCAACAATGTTTCTCCTAAGGCCTGTTCTCTTATAAAGAGAAACAGAAGGAGACAGCTAAAATGTTTGTAACTGATGGACATTACAGAGTTTAGAAGAGGGTTAGAACGAAGTTATGGAAAAGTACAGGGCTTTGTAAGGATCAAAAATTTTTTTTATTTTGAAGAGGTATTTTCTGAGAATCGGTAATCCAGTAAAGTCCCATCCTTATCACTTATACATACCAGGAACCTGACAAAACCACATTCTCCACCATTTGTTGTTGTTGTTGTTGTTATGTGCTATCAAACTGGTTCCAATGCATAGCAGTCCTCTACAGGGTTTCCATGGAGTGGCTGTTAAGCTTGAACTGCCAACATTGTGGTTCAAACTGACCTTGCAGTCCAGCACATTAACCTGCAGTGCCACATCAATATTACCCTGTTCTAATCTGGTTGATCTGAATCCCAAGGTCAGAAGTTCAAACCCACCAGCTGCTCTTCATATACACTACACAGAGTTACTATGAGTTGGACAGGACTCAACAGCACTTAACAATAACAACAGTGGTTTGCATGGAACCAACTTGACAGTACCTGTCCTGGTTGGTGGTGTAGGATAACGTACTGGACTGCAAGGTTGGTTTGAACCACCAGATCGGCAGTTTGAACCTACCAGTTGCTCATTGGAAACCATATACAGGGTCACTATGAGTTGGAATCGACTCAACAGCACTTAACCAAAACAACAAAAGCATTAACAATATGCATAATGTTTTATAAAATTTCCAATCTTTTCACAAATGAAGCAAAAGTGGTATCAGAGTGGAGAGAAAAAAAAAAGGAATTTTGGCTTACTGTAGAATTTGGCTTATGCCCCAGTCAGAAGCCCCTGTCAATTGTTTTAGGTTTTGGAATGCTCTCCCTCAGTTGAAATCTCCACAATGTGAGACCTTCTTCTTGTGTTTACTGTTTCCATTTCTCCTACCATCATATACCTTGCTGCTTTCTGAGCTTTATCCCTAGGCAAATGCTACCCTTTTGATCTCTTATAGTTGATTTTAAAAACAACTTTGTCCTCTATAAATACATACACCACTCTGTCTGTCAGTGTGTCCTACTGTGGTGGCTTGCATGTTGCTGTGATGCTGGAAGCTATATCACTGGTACTTTAAGTACCAGCAGGGTACACCCATGGTGAACAGGTTATAACCGAGCTTCCAGACTAAGACAGAATAAGAAGAAGGAGAAGTAGACTACTTCTGAATGCTTACCTCCTGAAAATCTTATGACTAGCAGAGGGACACAGTCTGATAGTACCAGAATATTGAATATTGAAAGACGCTGAATAGCAGCGGATCATTGTGAGATATGGAGCTGGAAGATGAGCCCCTAAGATTGGAAGGCACAACTGGGGAACAGCTAGCTCGCAAAGTGGTGACGTGAATAAAGTAAGCTTTTGGGACCTTCATTTGCTGATGGAGCACAACTCAGAATGAGGAGAAACAATTATAAAGATTCATTAATAATCAGAAAATGCAATGTAAGAAGTATAAATCTAGGAAAATTGGAGGTTGTCAGAAATAAAATAGAATGCATAAAAATTGATAACCTAGGAATTAGTGAACTGAAGTAAACTGGTATTGGCCATTTTAAATCTGACAAACATGGTTTACTATGCCAGTAATGACAAACTGAAGATAAATGTTATCACATTCATCATCAAAAAGAACATTTCGGGATCTATCTTAAATTATAATGCTGCCTGTGATAGGATAATATCCATAGGCTTACAAGGAAAATCAGTTAATACCAATATTATTCAAATTTATGCACCAACCACTAAAGCCAGTGATGATGAAATTGAAGAATTCAATCTTCTTCAGTCTGAAACTGATCAAACATGAAATCAAGATATATTGATAATTACTGTTGTTTGGAATGCAAAGGTATGAAAACAAAAAAGGATCAGTAGTTGGAAAATATGGCCTTGGTGATAGAAACAATGTTGGAGATCACATGATAGAATTTTTGCAAGACCAATGACTTATTATTTGCAAATACCTTTTAAAAACAACAAAAATGACTATACACATGGGCCTCACCAGATGAAATACACAGAAATCAAATTGACTACCTCTGTAGGAAGAGACAGTAGAAAAGCTCCATGCATCCGTCAAAATAAGGCCAGGGGGCATATGCAAATTCAGGCTGAAGCTGAAGAAAATGAAAACAAGTCCATGAGAGCCAAAATATGACTTTGAATGTATTCCACCTGAATTTAGAGATCATCCAAGAAAATATTTGATGTATTAGATACTAAAGACCAAAGACCAGGAGATTTGTGGGATGACATCAAGAACATCATACAGGAAGAAAGCAGAAGGTCATTTAAAAGACAAACAATTAGGTAAAGATCAAAATGGGTCTCCAAAGAGACTCTGAAACTTGCTCTCCAGCAAAGAAATGCTAAAGCAAATGGGAGAAATGAGGAAGTAAAATAACTGAACAGAAAATGTTCGAGAAGACAAAGCCAAGTATTATAATGAAATATACAAAGACCATGTTCAACATTTCTCAAGAAGGAACTAAAGACAAAATTCAAACCTTGATTTGCATATTGAAGGATTATATGGGCAAAATATCAAAGGATTCTGTGGGTTGAATAGAGTCCTGGTGTGGTGTTGTAGAATAAGCACTGGACCACAAGGTCAGTTTGAACCACAAGATCAGCAGTTCAAACTCACCAGCCACTCCTCAGAATCCCTATACAGGGTCTCTATAAGTTGGAATTGATTCGACTGCATTTAACAACAACAAATGGCTAATGATTGTGAAGATTTCTTCATATGTTTATTGGCTGCCTTAATGTCTTCCTTGGTGAAGTTTCTATTCATGTCCTGTGCGCATTTTTTAATTGAGTTGTTTGCCTTTTTCTTGTAGAGGTGTTCAGTTTTCTATAGATTTTAGAGATAGTCCCTTGTTAGATATACCATTGAAAAAAATGTTGCCAGTCTGTGGGCTCTCATTTTACTCTTTTGGAGAGGTCTTTATATTTATATAAGTTTCTAAATTTTAGAAGGTCATTGTTTTTCTTGCTGCATGCTCCACCACATTTATAGTTGTGTTTGCATGAAAGGTACAAATATCCTCTTTCAAATTCTTATTTATTTTGTTTTCTATAGTCTGCATGGTTTTTGTAATGTTTGATAGTGTCTATGTACCATGTATTAGGGTCCCTAAGTTTGTCCCTAGTTTTTGATTGATCATCTGTAGTTTCTATTTGCATTCTACCCACCTTCCTATCCCTTCTCATCTTTACCCTGAGTCATATGTTGCCCTTTTAATTTTGAATGATTGACCCTTCGATGGTAAGCATACCTTGCTAGTGATGATGTCCCCCCATATAAACCTATTTACTGCTTGGCTGAAAATTGAGCCACAAGAATGAATTCCTTTCCTGACCTGAAGGTGGTTGAGGGTCATAGTCTCAGGTTCGTCCAGTCTCATTCTGACTAGTAAACCCAGATTTTTTTTTGTTTAATAATTTTGAGTTTTGTTCTACATTTTCTCCCATTCTATGGGACCCTCTATTTGGTCCTTTTCAAGGCAATTGGTAGTGGTAGCCAGCACTGTGTAGTTCTTCTAGTCTCAGAATCATGGAGACTGATGTTCACAAGTTCAATTTTTCCATTGGATTAATTTAATCCAAGTATCTTCAATTCTCATCACTCTTCTTTCTTTGGCACATGGCTCCCAGGCCCATCAACTCAATGTCTTAAGATGTTTGATAACATCTAGGAAGTTTTCATTGTTTTTCTTGCTGCATGCTCCACCACATTTATAGTTGTGTTTGCATGAAAGGTACAAATATCTTCTCTCAAATTCTTATATACTTGTGGGATATATATATATATATATATATATATATCCTGATGTGGCACTGTAGGATACAGTACAGGATGGCAAGGTTGGTTGAAAGTTGGGCCATGAGGGTGAGTCTTCTCAGACCTGAATTGAGATCACTGGCCATAATTTCAGGTTCCTCAATTCTCTTTCTGATCAGTAATCCTGGTTTTTTTTTTAAAAAAATTTTGGGTTTTATTGCACATATTCTGCTGCTCTCTCTGGGACTTTCTAATGTGAGAGCAGCTGGTAGTGGTAGCTGGGCACAATCTAGTTCTCGTCTCAGAGTTGTGGAAACTGATGTTTGCAAGTTACATTTTTCTGTTGTACTAATTGATTCCAAGCATCTTCAATTCTCATCACTCTTCTTCTGCACATGGAGAGACCAATAGCTGCAATTTAGATGACTGCTCATGAGCCTTTCATATCCTAGATGCTACTCAACAAAGTAGGATGTAGAACATTGTCTTCTTGGACTATTATGCCAATTGACCATGGTGTCGTGTAAGAGTATGGTCCTAAGCTCTCTAGTTTATCTAATCCTTGCCTTAAAATGTTTGACAATATCGAAGAAGTTTTCATCATTTTGCCTGCTCTATGCTCCACCACATTCATAGTTGTGTTTCCAAGAAAGGTAAACACTCATGTACCCAATATATTTTTTCACATTCTTGTATCTATCTATCTATCTATCTATCTATCTATCTATCTATCTATCTATCTATCTATATGTTATTGTTAACTGCCCTTGAGTCATTTCCAACTCAGCATCCCTGTACAGAGTTTCCAAGGAGTGACTGATGAGTTTGAACTACTAACCTTACAATACAAACTGACTTTGCTGTTGAGTACTTATCCTACAGCACCACTCCAAGACTCCTTATAGGTATATATCTTATCTGTATCTATATTTATATCTATATCTGTATCTATATCTATATATGGAGTCCTGGTGTGGCACCATAGGATAAGTACTTACTCTCAAGGTTGGTTTGAATTGCAATCTTGTTGGTTCAAATTCACCTCGGAAACCTTATACAGGGTCACTATGAGTCAGAACTGACTTGACAGCACTTAGCAACAAATACATATATACATTCCATTCTTTCTCCCATATCCATTCAGCGTGTATTTCTGTCTATGTATCTACCTGTAGGACATTGTTGTTCCACGTATATATATATATATATATATATAGGAGCTCTGGTAGCGTAGTGATTACGAATTGGGCTGAGAACGGCAAGGTCAGTAGTTCGAAACTACCAGCTGTTCTGCAGGAGAAAGATGAGGCTTTCTGCTCCTGTAAAGATTTACAGCCTCGGAAACCCTGTACAGGGTCGCTGTGGGTCGGAATCGACTCACTCGATGGCACTTAACAAGAATAACAAATATATATATATATATATAATCACTATTTACTTCGATCCCCTTTAGCCCTGTGTTTTCAACTGTCTTCATCATTCGTTTGCCAACTTATCTCTTCTTGTATATTGTCCTTCCCCTTCTAGTTGATTGCCCTCCCTGTTATCCACATTAACATATGTCTACCGTCTAGTCAGTGGACACTAGTCTACCTTCCCTCCCCCCCTGTTGTTATTGTTAAGTGCCATCGAGTCGATTCTGACCCATAGCGACCCTGTATAGGGTTTCCAAGGAGCAGCTGGTGAGCTTGAACCACCAACCTTGCAGTTCAAACAACTTTGCAGTCTAACGCATTAGACCACAGAGCCACACCAGGACTCCTCCCACCCCTGGCAACTATCAAAAAATGCTTCTTTTTTCTCTTTCAAACTATTTGCATTTGTGGAATATATAAGTATATATATCCCACTCGTACAAATCTTTACATATTTTGCTTTTTCTTGATTTTTATATGAAGGTGTAATAAGTTTCTTTAAGATTATCTGTAATTTATTGATTTCTTCCTCATTTTAAAACAATTTGTTTTATCTTGAAATCTACTTGAACTCCTCACCACATGGAACTCCGTAACTATACTATTCTCGCCCTTCTCTTTGTAGTTCTCCTGATCATCAGTTGACATCTCTGATTCCCTATTTTCAGTCCTGTAGCTTTATTCTACTCTGGACGCTTCTTTAACCAGACTGAATTCCGAGTGATGTTGCTATGTATGCCAGTCTCTGGCTGTTGTCTGCTGTTATAGGTTGTCAGTCCAAAAAATATCCTTTGGCATTAAGTGTAAATTTTTTGTGGTCGTTACAAATTCCCTTATTTTCTGTTCATCAGGAAATATCCTAATCTCACCATCGTATTTGAGGGACAGCTTTGCTGGGTATGACTTTTGGTTGGCAGATTTTTCTTTCAGATTGTTGTATACGCATTCTCATTGCTTTTTGCCTGCATGCTTTCTGCTGAGTACAAGATTAATCTTATTGGTTTACGTTTGTAAGTAGCATTTCGCTTTTCCTGAGCTGTTTTCATGTTTCAGTCCTTGTTTTTGATTTTGGAGAGTTTGATTATGATATATCTTGGTGATTTTCTTTTGGGGTCTATAGTGCCTGGTGTTTGTTTGGCTTCTTGAATACTTATCTTCTCATCTTTCATGATGTTATGGAAATTTTATTCTTGCAGTTTTTTGATTAACATCTCCATGGTTTTCATCGTCTCATCCTGTTCTGGAATTCTGATCAACCATAGGTTATTCTTTCTCATGTTGTCCCACATAAATCTTAGGCTTTCTTCAGATTTTTAAATTCTTTTTAGAGATTGTTCTTCTAGCTTACTAGTATAGAGATATTTAGCTTCAAGCTCACTAATTCTTGCTTCCATTGATTAAAATCTACTCCTTTGCCCTTTCAGTGCATTGTCCATTTCTGATATCTTAGTATTAATCTTCAGGATTTCTCTTTGAAAGTTTTGTATTGTCTCCAATCCTTTATCCATTTTGTTTGATTTATAGCACTTTTCTGAATTTTTCCTAGTTATCCTTGAACTTTCGTTCAGTAATTTGTTGTTAAGTGCTGTTAAGAGGGTTCCAACTCATAGGGACCCTGTATAGAGTTTCTGGGGGGTAACTGGTGAATTTGAACCACAGACCTTGTGGTTCAAATTGACCTTGTGGTGCAGTGCCTATCCTACAGTGCCACACCAGGACTGCTTCAATAGTTTGGAGGTATCTAAATATCATTCTCCTGTACCTTTTTTCAGGTAGTTCCAGTACATCAAAAATATTTTCTAGCTCTGTCTTTTGGTCATTTGTTTGAGTTACTCTGTCTACTGTTTTTCATGTCTGTTGTTTTCGAGGCATTGAGGTGTTGCTGTATTTGTATTAAGGTGATGAATGTAGGTATATTTCTGGACACTCACCAACTGTCTTCTGGTATGTGAGATCAAGAGATGAGCGTGTACACTATTCTATGTTAGCTGTTCATGCTGTTTAGTTCAGGTAGAGTTTTTAGCTGACATTTTTGTTATTGATCCACTGTTTAGCACTTGGTACTGAACAGAGCAGAGCTGTGGTTGGGCTGCATGACTGCAGTTATTGTCCTCTTCTTGGTGAGGTAAGAATAGGAAATATTCCCACAACCATGGTCATTCAGCCAAATTACAGCTCTACCATCTTCCACCACACCAATTGGAGTTAAATCAATGCCAGGTGCTATACACCAGATCAGTGACAATACCAAATCAGGAAAAAAGAAGCAAAACAGTAGAAAAAAATCCTACAAAAGCCTATGACTCATGTGGGACAACATGAAGAGGAATAACCTATGGGTGATCAGAATTCCAGAATAGGAATAGACAAAGAAAATTTCCATAACATCATGAAAGAAGATAAGCATTCATGAAGTTGAACGAACCCCAGGTAGGATAGATCCCAAAAGAAAATCAATTAGGCATGTCATAATCATACTCTCCAAAATCAAGACAATAAAAGAATACTGAAGACAGCTTGTGAAAAACGAAATGAGTTACCTACAAAGGAAAACCAATAAGATTAAGCACTGAATTTTCAACAGAAAAAATGCAGGCAAGAAGGTAATGGGGAGACATATACAAAACTCTGAATGAAAAAAATCTGTTAACCAAAAATCATCTACACAGCAAAGCTGTCCCTCAAATATGACAGTGAAATTAGAACATTTCTGGATAGACAGAAATTAAAGAGATTTGAAAAAAACCAAGCCAACCTTATAAAAAATACTAAAGAGAGTTCATTGGACTGAGAACCAACACCAGAAGATAACAACTAGAGATTGGCATAAATGGCAACACCACCTAGAATTCAGTCCAGATATGAAAGTATTCTAAGTAGAAAAAAACACTACAGAACTGAAAATAGGGAATCACAGATGTGAATTTAAGATCAGGACAACTACAAAGTGAAGGGAAGGAAAAGTACAGTTGCAGACCTCCAGAGAGCCAGGATGTCAGGTAGATTTCAAGATAAAACACAGCTTTAAAATGAGAAAGATATTAATAAAGTACAGGGTAATCACAAAGAAACTTAATACACCTTCACAACAAAGCAAGAAAAGGAAAATCCTTGAGGAGTTCATGAACATTAAAATTGTGAAGAAATTGGCAAGAAAAAAGCACAAAAAAATTAACTCAACATAGGAATTCATGCAGAACCAAGAAACCAGCAGCACCACCAAAAAACTGCAATCAGTTCATTCCTATAGATAATTACACTGAATGTCAATGAATTAAATGCATCAGTCTAGTGAAAGAGAGTAGCAGAATGAATAAGAAAACAGGATCCTTCAAAATGTTGTCTACAAGAGACACACCTTACACACGATGAAAAACATAGATTAAAAATTAACAGATGGAAAAAAATATCAAGGTAATGGCAATAAAAAATGAGCTGAAGTGGCTGTATTGTTGTTGTTGTTGTTGTTGTTAGGTGCCATCAAGTTGGTACCGACCCATAGTGACCTTAAGCACAGCAGAACAAAACACTGCCCGATCCTGGGACAAACTCACTACTGTTAGCACATTGAAGCTGCCACTTGGCCAATCCATCTCATTGGAGGTATTCCTCTTTTTCTCTGAACCTCTACTTCTCCAGAGACTGGTCCCTCCCTCCTGACAATATGTCCAAAGTATGAGAGTCAAAGTTTGGCCATCTTGGCTTCTACAGAGCACTCTGGCTGCACCTCTTCCAAAACGGATCTATTGGTTTTTTTGGCAGCCGATGGCATTTTCAATATTGTCCTCCAACACCATAATTCAACGGCATCAATTCTACGGTCTTCCTTATTCAGTGTCCAGCTTTCGCATGCATATGAGGTTATTGAAAATACCATGGCTTGCGTCAGACACACCTCAGTACTCAAGCTGACATCTTTGCTCTTCAACACTTTAAAAAAAGGTCTTGTGCAACAGATGTGCAACAGATTTACCTAATGCAATACGCCATTTGATCTCTTGACTGCTGCTTCCATGACTGTTGAACCAAGTCGACGGCACTTCACAACAACAATAACAATAAAAGAACCTCAAAATTCATAAATCAAAATCTCATAGAATTGAAGAAAAAATAGACAACTCTGCAATAATTGTTGTTGTTAAATGTTGTCGAGTTCATTCTGACACATAGCAACCCTGTATAAGGTTTCCAAGGAGCAGCTGGTGAGCTTGAACAATTGACCTTGTGGTTCAAACGGACTTTGTAATCCAGTGCTTTAACTCACAATGCCACACCAGGACTGCACAATAATTGTAGGAGATTTAGGAGATTTTAATATGTCACTTTCAAAAAAGGACAGAACACTAGAAAGAAATTCAACAAAGTCACAGAGGAACTAAACAATGCAGTCAATCAACTTGACCTCTTAGATTTGTACTGAGCACTTAACCCAACAACAGCACAATGCACATTCTTTTCCAGTGTGCAAGGAACATTTTCCAGAATATAACATATTTAGCCCACAAAGGAAGTTTCAATAAATTGAAAAACACCAAAATACTAGAAAACATCTCCTCAGGTCACAATGGCATAAAATTAGAAATTAACAATAGGAACATCAAGGAAACAAAATCAAATACATGGAACCCGAATAACACCTTGCTTAAAAGGTTAAAAAAAAAAAAAAAAAGGTACTAGAACAAATAAAAAATACCAAAAAAAATTACTTGAAACAAATTAGAATGAAAACACATGTCAAAACTTTTGGGACATAGCAAAAACAGTGCAGAGAGGACAATTTATAGTGAAAAAACCCTCATACATACAAAAAGATAAACAACCAAAATCAACACATTAACACAAAATCTACGACAATTAGAAAAAGACCACCAAAATAAGCCTGTATAAAAGACCATTAAATTAAGAGTTTTTAAATATGTACCCCCCATTACTTTCTATCAGAACAACAGAAATAATAAATATTAGAAAAGAAATAAAGGAATTTGGAAACAAACAAACAAAAACATAAACCGAATCAACAGGATTAAGACCTGGTTCATTGAAAGGATTATTAAAATTGACAAACCATTGGCAAATCTAGCAAAAGAAAAGAGGAAGGAAACACAAATAACATGTATTAGAAGCTATGTGGATGACATCACAACAGAACCAATGGAATTGAAAAGAATTGTTACAGGATACTATGAAGAAGTGTACTTGAACAAATTTGAGAATTTAAAAGAAATGGATATTTTTCTTAGAAAAACAATACCTACCTAAACTAACACAGAGTGCAGTAGAAAATGTGAACAGTCCTATAATGAAAAAAAAAAAAAAAAGCATCAATCCTGTCATTTAAAATTTTCCAATAAAAAAAACATGCAGGACGAATTAGCTGGTGAATTTTACCAAACATCCAGAGAACAACACCAATTTTACTCAACATATAGTAAATAATGGAAAACTTCTGAATGTGTTTTATGAGGCGAGCATAACCTTAATACCAAAACCAGGCAAGGAGGCCACTAGAAAGGTAAGTTACAGACCAATATCCCTAATGAACATTGTTGTGTTTGTTGTTAGGTGCCATTGAGTTGGTACTGACTCATTTCAACCCTATGCACAGCAGAACAAAATAATAGATGCAAAAATTCTCAAGAAAATCCTATTAAAAGAATTCAAAAATGTATCAAAAAAATAATATTGGGATTCATACCAGGGATGCAAGGATTGTTCAATATTAGAAAACAATCAATGTAATCCACCATATAAATTAAAAAAGGAAAATAATCACATAATCATATCAATTGGTGCAGAAAAGGCATTTGACAAAATCCAACATCCATTCTTGACAAAACACTCAACAAAATAGGAAATGAAAGGAAATCCCTCATAATTAAGAGCATATATACAAACCCAACAATCAACATTACTGTCAATGTAGACAAATTGAAAGTATTTATTTGTGATTCAGAACTAAACGAAGATACTCTTTATTATTATTCCTATTCAATATTGTGTTATGAGACAGCCAGAACTATAAGAAAAGATAGAGAAATTAAAGGAGAAGTAAAATTGGAAGAAGTAAAATTCTCTTTATTTGTGGATGATATGATTCTAAACATAGAACATCCCAAAGATTCAGTAGGAAAATTATTGCAACTCATTGAAAGATTTAGCAAAGTGGCAGAGTATAAGATCAGTATGCACAAATCAGTTGGATTCCTCTAGACTAATAAAGACAGCTCTGAAAGGAAATTAGGAAAAAAATACCATTTACAATAGCCACTCAAATGATGAAATACATAGGAATAAATCTAACCAATAACCAATAGAAATACATAGGAATAAATCTAACCAATAACCAATAGAAATACATAGGAATAACCAAAAGAACCAATAGATCTGCTTTGGAAGAAGTGCAGCCAGAATGCTCCTTAGAGGCCAGGATGGCTAAGCTCCGTCTCTCATACTTTGGACATATTGTCAGGAGGGAACAGTCGCTGGAGAAAGATGTCATGCTGGGTAAGATGGAGGGTCAGAGAAAAAGAGGAAGACCCCAACGAGATGGATCAGCCAGGTGGCATCATTGATGGCATCATGTGTGGCAGCGGTAGTGAGGTTGGCCCAGGATTGGACATTGCTTTGTTCTGCTGTGCTTGGGGTCGCTATGAGTCAGTTCCGACTTGATGGCACATGACAACAACAACAACAACAACAAATCCAACCAGAGAAAAGTAGAACTATATAAAGAAAGCTACAAAAAACACTACTACAAGAAATTAAAAAGATTTACAAAAATGGAAGAATATACCATGTTCATGGATAGGAAGACTTAACATTGTGAAAATGTTAATACCACCCAAACCAATCTATAGATATTGCAATTCCAATCCACATTCCAACATCATTCTTTAAAGAGATAGAAAAAATTATCATGAACTTTATATGGAGAGAAAAGAGATCTCAGATAAGCACAGCATTGCTTTAGAAGAAGAACCGAGTTGGAGGCCTTTCACTCTCTGATCTCAAAAATTACTACACAGCCACATTGGTCAAAATATCCTGGTACTGGTACAATAACAGACACATTGATGAATGAAACAGAATTGAAAACCTAAAAGAAAATCCATCCACATACAGTTAAGTGATCTTTGATAAAAGACCAAAACACATTAAGTGGGAAATAGTCTCTTCAACAAATGGTGCTGGCTTAACTGGAAACTGATTTGCAGAAGAATGAAACAAAATGCATACCTCACACCATTTTCAAAAACAAACTCAACACGGATTAAAGACCTAGAACTGTAAAAGTCATCAATGAAAAACTATGGACAAACTTAGGGGCTTAATTTTTAAGAGGCCCCATTAATCTATTTTGTGTTCTACTGCTTGTTCGTAGTTTATTATTATTATTCTTACTTTTTTTGGGGTAATGATTGTTAGTGTATGTATGCACTGTAAATCGTGATATATTTACATTTATATGTAAATATATCCACAACCTTGGAACAACAATGTCCTGTGCATAAGTACATGAATGGAGACATAGTCTGAATGGGTAAGGGAGAAAGAATGAGATATATATCACACAAATATAGAAGAATTTGATGTAGAAAAAAGAGACATTCTATGATGGTTGCCAGGAATGGGAGAGAAGGGAGAGTAGTTTACTGATTAGAGAGGGTAGACACATGTTAACTCGTGTAATGGGGTGGACATTATACAAGAATGTGATATATATATATATATATATATTTACCTCTATCATTGTTAGCTCTTGTATATTTCCCTTTGTCTTCACCTTTCTTCATCATTCTGTCATACTCCTTCTTGTATAATGTATATATAGGAGCTCTGGTAGCGTAGTGGTTACGAATCAGGCTGTGAACCTTAAGGTCAGCGGTTCAAAACTACCAGCTGCTCCACAGGAGAAAGATGAGGCTTTCTACTCCCATAAAGATTTACACCCTCGGAAACTCTGTACAGGGTCGCTATGGGTCGGAACCGACTCAATGGCACTTAACA
>NW_006408757.1:1560149-1567079 GCF_000296735.1 Chrysochloris asiatica
TAGCTGGCAAAACTGGAAACTGATTTGCAGAAGAATGAAACAAAATGCATACCTCACACCATTTTCAAAAACAAACTCACGGAACAGCTGGTAGTTTTCTGACCTTGAGGTTACCAGTATGATTCGTAACCACTATGCTAACAGAGTTCCATACACACACACACACGCACACACACACAAATATATATACATATATCCACCACTCATCTGTCAGTTTGTTGTCAGTTTGTCATACTGTGGTGGCTTGCATGTTGCTGTGATTCTGGTAACAATCTCATGGGTGTTTTAAATACCAGCAGTCATCCATGGTGGGCAAGTTTCAGCTGAGCTTCCAGATGAAGACAAACTATGAAGGAGGAGAGACAGACTACTTATGAATATTTAGTCATTGAATACCTTATGGATAGCAGCAGAGCACTGTCAGCACCAGAATATTGAATATTCAAACATGATGAAGACCACAAGAATATTGTTAGAAATACTTCTGGAAGATGAGTTCCTCAGGTTGGCAGGCACTCAAAATGCCACTGGAGAAGAGCTGCCTTCTCAAAGTACAGTTGACTATGAAGATGTAAGTGGAGTAAAACCCTCAGGACTTCCATTTTCACATGGGGCACAGTTCAAAATGATGAGAAACAACTGTAAATATTCATTAATAATCAGAATGTGCAATGCACGAAGTATGACTCTAGGAAAACTCGAAATAGTAAAAAATGAAATGGAACATATAAACAGTGATACCTTAGGCTTCAGTGATTTGAAATGGACAGGTATTGGCCATATTGAATCTGACAATCACATGGTTTTCTATGCTGGGAATGAAAAATTGAAGAGGAATTGCATAGCATTCATCATCAAACATAACAAGATTCATCTTGAAATACAAAGCAGTCTGTGATACATCTACAAGGAAGTCTGTGATACATCTACAAGGAAGACCAATTCATACTATTATTATTTAAATTTATGCATGGATCACTAAAGCCAGTGATGGTGAAATTGAAGAATTCTACTAACTTTTCAGTCAGAAATTAATCAAACATGCAATTAAGATGTATTGATAATTTCTGGCAATTGGAATACAAAGGTTGAAAACAAAGAGGAAGGATCAGTAGTTGGAAAATATGGCCTTGATGATAGAAACAATGCTGGAGATCGCATAATAGAAATTTTTTATACCAATGACTTCTTCTTTGCAAATACCTTTTTTAAACAACATAAAAGACAACCATAAACATGGACCTCACCAGATGCAATACACAAAACAAAGTTACTACATTTGTGGTAAGAGACAGTGGAAAAGCCCTATATCATCAGCCAAAACAAGGCCAGGGTCACACTGTGGAACAGACCATTAATTGCTCATATGCAAATTGAAGCTGAAGCTGAAGAATATTGAAACCATCCATGAGAGCCAAAATGTGACCTTGAATATATCCCACCTGAATTTAGAGATCATTTGAAGAACAGATTATATGCATTAGACATTAAAGACTGAAGACTAGCAAAGCTGTGGGATGACATCAATATCACCATACAGGAAGAAAACAAAAGATCATTAAGAAGACAAGAAAGAAGGAAAAGACCAAAATGGATGTCAGAATAGACTCTGAAACTGGCTCTCCAGCATAGAGATGCTAAAGCAAATGGATGAAGCGATGAAGTACAAGAGCTGAACAGAAAATTTCAAAGGTCAGCTTGAGAAGACAAAGTCAAATATTATAACCAAATGTGCAAAGACCTAAAGTTAGAAAACCATAAGAGAACAACATGCTCAGCATTTGTCAACTTGAGGAAACTGAATTTAAAAATTCAAGCCTTGATTTGCTGTATTGAAGGATTCTCTCGGAAAATTATTAAATGATGAAGTTTTGGTTTGGGTAGCGGCAGAGACAGCCAGGTAGGAAAGGCTCTGTGGGGGAGGAACTGAAAACCAAGAGAAGCTGTGCTCATGGAACACCACCAGAGTTCTGGTTCTAGCATAAGGTGCAGTGAATCAATTTCCAGCACATGCAAGTAGAAAAATCATGGTATAATGGAAAATACTGTGAGTTAAAAATCATTCCAGATGGGATTCCCTCTGCGGCCACTCAGCCCAGGTAGAGTTAAAAGGGTGGGGTTACAGCTAGACCGGCACAGAGAACTCACGCTAAAAGCAGTACAGTAACATTTGCAAAAGGAGGTGTGGGGGATTCTACACAATTTTTCCTCCTTTTCCCTGTCGCACCTTCTTTGCCCAGCCTGGACGCCTTCAGGAGGGTGGGTGTGCAAACCCCTAAAAAAGTCCAGCACTGAACCCACAGTTTTCCCACGGCACACGGAGAAAGAACTTGGTGGCTGCTTATGACATCAGCCTCGAGGTCACAGCCCTGAATTTAACTTGTGCAGGACCCTTTACTCTGGCCTATCTAGCAAGACAAAAGCAGGCCGATCAGGCTTGGAAGACAAACAATATGAACAATCTGTAAAACATCAACATAAAAGGACACAACTATCTCGAGAATTATGCTATGCACATGCAAATACCTAACTGACCTTCCAAGACAAAAATAGGAGACAGTCTTTCTCCCATTAACTTCTCAATATCAATATGCACACCTCTATGGTGGTGACTAGAGGAGGGGCTTGAGTAAGTGGACACCCCCACCCACAACTGGAGGCTTCTATGGTGCACACACACTGTCTGTATAGTAAGGCGACTAGACAGTTGGCCACAGTTTTATTTTTGTTTCAAAGTGGTGGTTTTTGTCTCTGCTTTTATATTGTTTCTACTTTTGGTCCTTTTGATGACACGTTTTTTCCTGGAGGTGGGAGCTTTTTCTTCCTGTGTTACCCAAAAAGAGACAGCAATTGTGGCCATATAGTCAGGCTACAAGCATACTGCATAATATTCCACCATTGAGACTAGAGCCAATAACAGCAGCTAAACATTACATATGAAAAGGGAAGCCTATCTCCTGATCATATCCACCAGGAGACACCCAGTAAACCTAATAACACAACAACATCCATTTAAGAATTTAAAAACCCACATAACCATTGGAAATGACAAACAAAACACAACAAAAGATCTCAAAACATATCCAAAAACAGAAAAGAGTAACTGAGACAAATGAGCTGGAGACAGACAATGGCTCCCCAGAAGAGGAAGAGCAGGTTTGGGGATTTGCCTGAGAAGGAATTCAAAATAATGATATGGAAACAAGTTCAAATGTCCCGAAAAGGGGTGGAAGAAAAAAAGGAAGAAGTCAGGAAAGTACTACAAGAGCAATCAAACAAGATTGATACAGTTTTGGAATCAATTCAAAACTTGCAAAAAGAGGCCCAGATGATTAATAATACAATATCAGAAATGGACAATACACTGAAAGGAGAAAGGAGCTGAATAGAAGACATAGAAGCCAGAAAAAGCAAGCTGGAATACAAATCTCTCAATACTGCTAAGATAGAAGAGCAAGCAGAAAAGAAGGATACAAAAATCTGAAGACAGTATAAGATTCATGCTGGATAACATGAAGAGGAACAACTTAAGAATCATTGGCATTCTGGAACAGGAAGAATCAGAGAAGTCCACAGAGAAAATAGTTGAAGAGCTTGCTTCTGGAAGAAAATTTCCCTTAACATCTTGAAAGATGAGAAGACAAACATTCAAGAAGCAGAACATACCCCAGGAAGGAGAGACCTCAAAAGAAAGTCACGAAGACATATAATAATCAAGCCCTCGAAAATCAAACACGGGAGAATTCTAAAAGTGGCCACAGTGAAGAGAAGTGTCACTTACAAAGGCAAGCAAATCAGATTAAGTTATGACCTCTCAGAAGAAACCATGCAGGCAAGAAGGCTATATAGGGAGACATGTACAAAACCCTAAAAGAAAAAACTGCCAAACAAGAATCATATACTCAGCATCACTATTAATGAAATGCAATTAAAACATCCCAGGATAAACAGAATCTAAGAGATTTTGACAAAACCAATTCAGCACTTCAAAATATCCTAAAGGGAGGGAACAAACAAGATGACGGATTGGATGGAAGTGCAGTGAGGAGCTCTGTCAGCAACAACACAGAATACCAGACTAAGCAGGTTCAGGGGATGGTGCAAGAACTTTGAAACACATGTAAAGGAATATTTACAAGGATGGAAGGCCTCCAGCTAGGGGAATTTGTAGCAGAAGCAAGAAATCCATTGCTTTCTAATTCAAGAAGCTCAGCTGCTCCCAGAGCCACCATCTTGGGTAAGAACAAGTGGGGGAAGGATCAGAGCAGCCACGGAAGCCTGACAGAAACTCAGAGATAAAGGTGTGGACATTTTTTTTTTTTTTTTTCATTGGTCTCTTGCTATCTGCACACCTCCATTCTGGTAACTAGAGTGGGTGCCTGAGCAAGTGGACACCCCACCCCCAGCCCCAAAGGTTTCTACTATGCATGGACACAGATCTCCTTGAAATTTAAAGTGACAGTTTCCACTTAAAACAAAATGGCAGAGGCGGGGTTTGATGGCAGCTAGAGTGGAGGTGCAGTGAAGTTCACTGTCAGCAATACCACAGTATACCAGCAAAGCAGATTCAGGACAGAGCTCCAAAACTCGGAACCACAGAGATAGGAATATTTTGAAGGTTTGAAGGCCTACAGATTGTGGAACTTGAAGTTGAAGTAAAAAATCACGTACTTTTGAATCTGCCAGGCTGGGTTCAGAGGCCCAAAGCTGACATATTGTGCGAAACCAAATGACAAGACAAATGGGGGAGCAGAAACACCACGGAAAAACGCCATGGGAACCTTGGAGCAAAGGTGGACTTTGTCAGTTTTGCTTTGTTCTGATTTTCTTCTCTCTCTCTCTCTTTTTTTTTTTTTTTTTTTTTGGTGTCTGGTCATTAGTCTGCCCACTGTTTGTCCACCTCCATTCTGGTGACTAGAGGGGGAGCCTGAGTGAGTGAACACCCCCCACCCTCACCACTGGTGGGTTCTTCTGCCACACATGGGCACAGATACTCTCAGCCCTTGAGCCGACCAGCAGCCCAAGAGCCGCCCCTGAATGGTTTCTTAAGTGAGAAAAGACCAAAGCAAGGGGTTTGGAGAGGGAAAGAAAATTTACAAACAAAACAGGCTGAAAATTAACTTAAAGCCTGAGGAAGAGCATAACAACCAACAATGGCATCCTGAAATCTCTCAGACAGCTTTGAAAGCAAGAAGCTGAAGAGAGGACCTTAAAGTTATACTCATATTAGTCTACAGACTTTTTTTTTTCCTTCTCTCCCTCCTCTCCTTTTTCTGTGATTATAGACTCCAGTATTCAGTCTAGTTTTTGTTGTTGCTTGTTTGTTTTTAGTTTATTTTTTTTCTCTTGTATTTTATTTGCTGGTGCTGTTTTGCTATTATATGCTCCACCTTCGAACTTTGGAGGACTCTTTGAAGAGGGTAAATAATACTAAAATCCTTGACTGCCTTATGAATATCAGTTTCCCTTGCCTACTATTGTAAAATAGACACTTGAGTGGGATAGAAAGGAATGTTGGGAAACATGATTAGAGAAAACTTGTAAGCCTGTCTTCAGTTTATAACTGATTGGAATACTTAAAATGGGTTCTGCAATTTGCCCAGTGAAATAGGTCTCATGCAAAGACTTTACAGAGTATAGGACCTTATGTGGAATCCTGAGTCCTATCCACAACCTTGTGAGGTGAGACATTCCTGCTAGAAAGGCCAAGCAGCCTGGAACAGCTTTAGTGACAGAAGATACATCTTCATGATGAACCTGACGTATATTAAGAGCGGTAGTTACTCTAAATACCAACAGAGAGGGAAAGAGTCTTCAAATCAAGTTTCAACGTTATCTGCTCTATACACAGGGTAGATAGGAACGGGCAACTTAGACATTGGCTACCTAAACTGAGGGGGCAATAAAGGCACGAAGTGACTGGCTTACAAGGTTTCAAGAGGGAGCTTAGTTTAAGAGCATTGGGGGAAAGAAAGAGTCCCCACTGAATAGCTATAATCTTGTCTAGATGGGTATGGTGAAAGGAGATGGGGCTAAGATTCGTAAGATTTAACAGTGAATAACTAATCGTGACTAATCATGACTAATTGAGACTGTCACACTTGTAAAGGTAGAAATTTTGTAACAAAAAAAGGGAGTGATTAATTTTATAGTCCAGAAACAGAGGACCCTAGGACCACCAAGAGGAACGCACAAATAGAATGTAGGACCTTATCTAGAGAAGCAGCAGAACCAGAGGTGGGGGCAGAGTTGGGGGCATGGAAAGGGGGCGCAGCTGAGGACTCTAGATTCATCAACTAAGAAGAGAAGGACTAACAACTGGTGACCAGGAGTGGACTTGCAGAGTGCGCCCTTTGGAGAGGTAAATTATTATATATGCCTGAGTGGGTTTTTTTCTTTGTGTGGTTTTTAAAAAAGCTAAAGTGGATATAGAGAAAATTTAACTCATGGTATATGGAGGGATTTGTAATCAATGTAATGAAACAAGTTATATGAATGGTTGAATGTGAAACTAATGATGTGTCCTGTAGACTTTCACTCAATCCACAATAAAAACCTTAAATTAAACAACAAAAACAACAACAACATGGAGTACCGGGCCAAGACGGTTCACGAGATGGTGCTGGAACTCTGAAACAAATATAAAGGTATGTTTGGAGGATTGGAAAATCGGAGGGTTTACAACTGGGGAATTTGTGGGAGAATCCAGAAATCCATTGTTTTCTGGATCAAGACACTCAGCTGTTCCCAGAGACGCCATCTTGGGAGAGAATATCTTGATTGTATCAGGATTGATAGTATCACAAAAGAACATCTTGACTGTGTGTTGATTATATCAGGATTGTAGCAAGATTGACATAGAAATTTAAAGTGACAGTATTGACATAAAACCAAACGGCCACCACTCGTCTGTCTGTCGTGCTGTGGTGG
>NW_006408757.1:1568114-1569819 GCF_000296735.1 Chrysochloris asiatica
GATGGAAAAGCTCCATATCATCAGTGAAAACAAGGCCAGGGGCAGACCACCAATTACTGATATGCAAATTCAAAATGAAACTGAAGAAAATGAAAACAAGTCCACAAGAACCAAAATATGACCTTGAATTTATCCCACCTGAATTTAGAGATCATCTGAAGAACAGAAGTGATACATTAAACACTAAAACCGAAGACCAGAAGAGTTGTAGGATGACATCAAGAACATCATACATGAAGAGAGCAAAAAGTCATTAAGAAGACAGGAAAGAAAGAAAGGGTCAAAATGGATGTCAGAAGAGACACTGAAACGTGCTCTCCAGCTTAGAAAGACTAAAGCAAATGGAAGAATTGAAGAGGTCCAAGAGCTGAAAAGAAAATTTCAAAGATCAGCTCGAGAAGTGTGGCAGCTGTAGTGCGATTGGCCCAGGATTGGACATTGTTTTGTTCTGCTGTGCATGGGGTCGCTATGAGACGGTTCTGACTCGATGGCACCTGACAACAACAGAAACAACAACTGTAATAAAAAACGAACAGATTAGTGGCAATACTAATCTCTGATAAAATAAACTTTAAGGCAAAAAACAGCATAATAGATAAAGATGGACATTATCTCATGGTTAAAGGGACAACTGAACAAGATGAAATAACCATAATAAATATCTATGCTCCCAATGAAAGTGCTCCAAAATATATAAAACAAACTCTAATAGATTTGAAGAAAGAAATAGATGAATCTACAATAATAGTGGGTGATTTTAATACATCACACAGGGCAGGAATTAGACACAGGATAGTTTGGGTGCTTGAGAGGGGGCAGTATACAAGTAGGGAGAGGGGAATGGAAGATTAAAGCAGATGGGAGAACATTTAGACAGATCTCAATGGGCTAAGTGAGACAGAGGTAAATAATGATATATGCGCAACCTGGGAACAACAGAGTTCTGGGATACAGAGATCGAGCCATAGTTGGAATGTGGAAAAGGGGACAATAATATTAAGATGTTTGGCTATCTTTTGAATCTTGGTTTTCCTTGTATTATTTTATAAAATAGACACTGGAGGGGGAGAGAAAGGAATAGCGAAAAGCATCACCATAGAAAGCTTGTAAGTCCATCTTCTGCCTATAAATGACTGGAATACCTAAAATGGGGCTACAACGTGCCCAGTGAAGGAGGCTTCCTGTGGATCCTCTGCAATACATAAGACTATTTGTGGAAGCCTGAACGATATCCAGATCTCCAGAGATGGGAAATTCTCACTTGAAACGACAAGCAGACCAATCTGGAGTGACTAGAAGAACAGAAGATGCTTCTTGAAAGAAAGACCTACAGGAAAAATATAAAACAACATAGGCAGACTGACTGTTACTACAAGAACAAGCAAGTTGCTTGCCTAGGAAACATCAAGGTAAGTGATCGGGTCCCCTCAGTGCAAATCCCCTTCCAAGACTAAGACTCAATGGGAATACACACTGTGATTGGTGACCACGCTCGATAAGGGGAAGTGAGGGAAAAACAGCAATGAAGGGGTGAGCTAAGCCCTACAACATTCAATAGACTTCTGTGAACCCGGGTGAAGACCTGTTTGGCCAGCAGTGTGGCAAAACCTGGGGACTCTTGGGCCCAGAGTCAGTGACATAGCCACAGAGGAGTAGAGTGGAGAGTGAAGTGTCCAGCTGATAAGAAGAGAGGGCATATGCATAA
>NW_006408757.1:1581103-1584401 GCF_000296735.1 Chrysochloris asiatica
ACATGTTTAATGTTTATCTGTGGCCCTAATGCTTAATTGAGTATGTATTTTGGTAATTTTTATGCTTTCTGATTGCTTCCAGGAAGATGTGATCAGGATGTGGTCTTGCCTTTTCACTCTTCTTATTGCTTAACTCAGAGACACTTTCACAGTTGTTGCCTGTTTCCCTGGTATATGGCAGCTGGTATTGTTTCTTGCCTGCGTTTTGTTATTTTATAAAGTGTGATTGAAGCTTGGCTATTTGGCAGCAGTTGCTGACTCTTCTCATGTAATATAGGGAGACAAAGAGTCCTCCAAAAGCAGAAGAGAGGCTATATAACAGCCAAACAACACTCGTTGGGTAAAAAACAAAAAAAAAAATCAGAATCAAAACCAAAAACAAAAATGAGAGAAAGAGGAAAAAGAGAAAAACAAAAAACAAAAAAGCAAATCAGAAGAAAATAATGCAGCACCCACAAAAGCAAGACTGAATACAGAAGTCTCTAATCACAAAAAAGGGAACTGGGGAGAGGAGGGGAGAAGAAAAAAAGGGAAAAAAAATCTGTAGCTTAATATTAGTATGTCTTTAATGTCCTAACTCTCTTTCAGTCACTTCTGCCCTCCTCCCCTTGTTGTTAAGTGCCATCGAGTCAATTCCAACCCATAGCGACCCTGTATAAGGTTTCTGAGGAGCAGCTGGTGAGCTTGAACCACTGACCTTGCTGTTCAAAAGGCTTTGCAGTCTGGTGCATTAACCCACAGCGCTACCCCAGGACTCCTTTCCTACCAGTGATAAAAAGTATTCCAAAAGAGAAGCACATCAGCATCTCAGCTTGGGCTGAGTGTCTGTGCGGATTCCTGGCAGAAGAAACCACCAGCGGTGAGGGTGGGTCGTAGCCACTTGGCTCAGCCCTATCTCTATTCACCACAATGGAGGTGGACAAACAGTGAGTGCACCAATTACCTGACACCAAAGAAAAAAATAAAATCAGAACCACGCAAAACTGACAAAGTATATTACACACCTTTTTTCCCCAAGGTTCCTGCGGCGTGTTTCCGTGGTGTCTCTGTGACCCCTATTTCATCCTGTTGCTTGGTCTCACCCAGGATGTCGGCTCAGGCCTCCGAGCCCGGCCTGGCAGATTCAAAATTACACGATTTTTTTTACTTCAGCTCAAAACTCCACAAGCTATAAGCCTTCGAACCTTTAATCTATTCCTATCTCTGTGGGTCCGAGTTTTGGAGCTCTGCCCTGGCTCTTTTTTGCCTGGAATTCCTCCTTTGGTTTTAATGGCAGTAAACAAATTGCTTCTCCACAAAGGCCGCAGTGTGTGGAAAGCCAGGACTTGTGCTACTCTCAGCGTCACACCCCATAAAGGTAGAAGTTTTGTAACAAAAAAAGGGGAATGGTTGCTCTTACAGTCCAGAAACAGAGGACCCTAGGACCATTAAGAGAGGAATACACAAGCAGAATGCGGGATCTTATCCAAAGAAGCAGCAGTGCCAGAGATGGAGGCAGAGATGGGGGCATGGAGAGGGGGAGCGGCTGAGGACTCTAGATTCATGGACTCAGAAGAGAAGGATTAACAGGTGGTGGCCGGGAGCCGACTTGCCCTTTGGAGTTGTAAATTATTATATATGCCTGATTGGGTTTTTTTTGTTTTTGTGTTTTTTAAAAAAATGCTAAAATTGATAGAGAGAAATACTGTTAACTGATGGTACATGGAGGGGATTATAATCAATGTAATGAAACCAGGTATATGATTTCTTGAATGTAAAGCTGATGATATGCCCTGTAAACTTTCACTCAATCCACAATAAAACCTTATTAAAAAACAAAACCATAGGGAATAGAGGCAGATACTGTTGAATGATGATGCATGGAGGGGATTGTAGTCATTGCAATGAAATGAAATATGGTAGGATGAGTGTGAAACTGATGTTCTCCATGTGGACTATCACTCAATTCACAGTAAAAACTAAAAAAAAAATTAAAAAATCAATTGACCATAAATATACAGATTTATTTTTAGACTCTCAATTCTATTCTATTGATCAATACGTGTATCCTTATATGTCTATCCTTACATAAGTCAGCATCACAATGAGCCTGGTGGTACAGTAATTACAGTACTGGGATGCTAACTGAAAGACTGGCAGTTCAAATGAGAGAAATGTGTTTCAGTCTGCTTTTGTAAAGATTTCATCCTGAAACCCTATGGAGCAGCTCTAATCTGTTATATAGGGTTTCTATGAGTTAGAATCAACTTGATTGCAATATGTTATGCCAGTATCACACTTTTAAATTACTATAACTTTATTGTAGTTTTGAAACCAGGAAATGTGAGTCTTCAAATTTGGTTCTTTAGCGTAGTGGTTACGAATTGGGCTGTAAACCTTAAGGTCAGCAGTTCGAAACTCTATGGGAGAAAGATGAGGCGTTCTGCTCCCGTAAAGATTTACAGCCTTGGAAACCCTGTACAGGGTCGCTATGAGTCGGAACCGACTCCACGGCACATAACAACAACAACAACAACAACAGATTATTTTGGCTATTAAGGGTAACTTGCAGTTGCATATGATTTTTAAGTTCATAGTTTCCATTTCTGAAAGAATAAAAGAGAATTTGAGCTTTGATAGGGGTTGCACTAAACCTGTAAATCACATTAGGTTGTATTGATGTCTTTAATACACATAAAGGTATTGATGTCTTTCCACACATAAATACAGTGTTTCTTTCCATTTACTTAGATCATTTAAAAGTTTTTAAAGCAAATTTATTTAATTTTGTGGAATGTTCACCTTGGTTAAACTTTATCAAAATTGTACTTGTGTGTGATATTAATGATATTGCCTGATGATTTCTGCATTCCATTGAGTCACCTCTCTTTGGAATGGGCACAAATGTGGATCTCTTCCGATCAGTTGGCCAGGCGCCTTCAGTGATGAGAACATCCAGTGGTGTATCAGTTTGTTGATAGATTTCAATTTATAATCCATCAATTCCCAGAGCTTTGTTTTTGACAATGCATTCAGTGCACCTTGGACTTTTTCATTCATTACCATTGGCTCTTGATCATATGTTGTTATATCTTAAAATGGTTGAACATTGATGATTTCTTTTTTGTACAGTGACTCTGTGTATTCCTTTCATATCTTTTTTTTTTTTTTTTTTTATCATTCAATAATTTGCTCAGAGAATCTTTCAATAACGAAAGTCAAGGCTTGGATTGTTTCTTCACTTCCCTCAGCTTGAGAAATGATGAGCGTGTTCTTCCTTTTTGGTTTTCTGACTCCAGATCTTTGCACATTTTGTTGT
>NW_006408757.1:1584991-1586772 GCF_000296735.1 Chrysochloris asiatica
ATGAGACTTTCTACTCCCGTAAAGATTTACACCCTCGGAAACCCTGTACAGGGTCGCTATGGGTCGGAACTGACTCGACAGCACTTAACAGCAACCTCCATTAGTATAGGTCAGGTTCATCAAATTGTAGCAATTTACCATTGTTTCCTTTAACAACAAAATATATATATATATTTTTCTGTAATCTTCCTCTAATCGAGTTCTGATTATCAAGCCATTGATGCTAGGCCAAATGGGTACCGTCTTCAAGTTTGTGTGTTCTTGTGCATCTCCCCTTAATTCATATCAGCTGGATGCTTCACTCTGAGCTCTAGCCCTCTGTGGCTATGTCCTTGTCCATGGGCTCAAGTGTCCCCAGGTCTCACCACATTTTGGAGCAACCAGCCCTTCCTCTTCTGTCTCTCATCTCAAGGTCAACGGAGTCTGTGGAATGTGGTTGAACTCAACCCATTTCTTCATTGCTGCCTTTCCCCCTCTTCCACTCACCAGTAGACCAATGTGGTGGCCAGCAAGCTTACATGCCTGTCCGTGCGTCCCGTTTGAGTTTCAGTCTTAGAGAGGAGTTTGTCTTGAAGGAACTTGATTGTTTGCCTTGATGGCTTCCTGGCGAACAGCTTGCTTATTCTTATAGTAGCCAGTCATGCTGACGTTTTTGTTTTGGGTCTTTCCTGATGATCTTTCTTTGGAGATGTATCTTCTGTTACTCTAGCTGTTCCAGGCTGGTCTGCTTCTCCTTGCTAGTGGGAATGTCCCACCTCATAAGGTTCTGGATGGGACTCAGGATTCCACCTAAGGTCCTATACTCTGCAAAGGTTTTGCAAGAGGACTGTTACACTGGGCAAATTCTAGAACCTCTTTTAGGTATTTCAATTAGTTATAGGCTGATGACAGGCCTACACATTTTCTGTAATCATGTTTCCCAACATTTCTTTCTATCCCACTCAAGTGTCTATTTTACAATAGTAGGCAAGGGAAACCAATATTAATAAGACAGTCAAGCATTTTAGCATTATTTCCCCTCTTCAAACTATGCCTAGATCCCTGTATCACAGAGCCCTGTTCCAAGTTTGAGCATGTATCACTATTTACCTCTGTCCCACTTAGCCCATGTAAACCTGTCTCAGTGTTCCCCTATCTACCTTGTTCTTCCACCTCCTCCCCCTTATTGTATTGCCCTCCCCAACATCTGGACTGTGGTGTGTCTGCCCTTACCATGTACTCTACTGATGCATCCCTCGACCTTCCCCTAAACTCCCTACCTGTACCACACCGCTGTGGTTACCTTATATTCAATTAACTTTTCCCTCCATTCTGTAATCTACCTGTAATCTGATTTGCTTGCTTTTGTATGTTACACTTTTCTTTTCCCTAGCTGCCTTCAGGATTCTTCCCTTATCTTTGATTTTGGAGAGCTCGATTATGATATGTCTTGGTGATTTTCTTTTGGGGTCTATCTTTACTGAGGTTCTTTGAGCTTTTTGAATGCTTATCTTTTTACTTTTCAGGATGTTAGGGAAATTTTCCTCCAGCAGCTCTTCAAATATCTCCTCTGTGGACTTGCGTGATTCTTCCTGTTCCGGAATGTCAATAATTCTTAAGTTATTCTCTTCATCTTGTCCAACATGAATCTTAGACCCTCTTCAGATTTTTAATTCCTTTTTTCTGCTTGTTTTTCTATCTCAGTAGTGTTGAGAGATTTATCTTCTAGCTCATTAGTTCTGGTTGCCATCTCTTCAATTCTACTCCTTTGCCCTTTCAATGTGTTGTACATTTTTGATATT
>NW_006408757.1:1588081-1589053 GCF_000296735.1 Chrysochloris asiatica
CTCTAGTCCTCTGTGGCCATGTCACTGCTTCTGGGTCCAGAAGTCCCCGGCTCTTGCCATATTGATGGCCATCCAGCTCTCCACTCAGGTTCACAGGGGTCTACTGAATGTGGTCGGGCTTAGCTCACAGCTTCATTGCTGTTTTTTGCCCCTCTTCCCTTATCAATGACCAATCTGGTCACCAGGCAGACCACATGCCTTCTCATGTATTCCCCTTGAGTCTTAGTCTTGGAAGGGAGTTTGCTCTGAGGTGTCCTGACCACTTACCTTGATGGCTCCCGGGCAAACAGCTTACTTGTTCTTATAGTAATCAATCAGACTGCCATTATTGTTTCGGATTTTTCCTGCCGGTCTATCTTTCATGGAGTATCTTCTGTTCTACTAGCCACTCCAGGCTAGTCTTCTCGTCCATTCCAGTGGAAATTTCCTACCTCAGTTTGTTCGTGATGGGGTTCTGGATTTCACCTATGGTCTTGTGCAATGCAAAGGCTCCACAGGAAGCCTAATTCACTTGGCAACTTCTAACCCCTTTAAGGTATTAAAATCAGTTATAGGGTGAAGATGGACTTACAAGGTTTCTGTAATCATGATTCTGACTATTCCTTTATTTCCCTCACCTCAAGTATCTATTTTACAATGGTAGGCAAGGGAAACCAAGATTCAAAAGACAGCAAGAATCTTACTATTATTCCCCTCTTTTACCCCTTCAAACCATGCCTGTATCCTGGAGCCCTATTGTTCCAAGGTTGTGCATACATTATCATTTACCTCTGTCCCACTTAGCCCATTCGAACCTGCCTAACTGTTCTCCCATCAGCCTTATTCTTCCATTCCCCTCTCCCTTCTTATATATTAAGGCGTCAGGATTGGAGGAAGGCTTATTAACAACCTGAGATATGCAGATGATACAACCTTGATTGCTGAAAGTGAAGAGGACTTAAAATATTTACTGATGAAGATCAAAGAGCACAG
>NW_006408757.1:1590193-1591652 GCF_000296735.1 Chrysochloris asiatica
GCCTAGACAGATTGGATACTACTCACTGGAGATTCTGCCTTCCTCCAGGCCCCCTGGCTCTAGGTTCCGTCTTGAAAGCTTGTAAGCCAGTCACTTCTTGCTTTTGTCGCTCCCCAACCCCCATTTTGGGTAGCCAATGTCCAAGCTGCCCATCCCTGTCTATTCTGTGTGTGGAGGGGGTGGGAATGGTTCTTGCTGTAAGGATTTGTTCCCACTTTTGAGCTACTGCACCCATAGGTGTCGGTCAAGTTCAGCAAATTGTATCAGATTACTCTTTTTGTCCTCTTCTTTCTTCTTCTGGTTGAGCTCTGATCATCCAGTCATTGAAGCCAGGTCAAGTGGGTATTTTCTGCAAGTGTGAGTGTTATTGTGCAGATGCTCTTTCTTTTTATCAGCTGAATGCTTTACTCTCCACATTTTAGGGCTTAGCTCGCTGCTTCACTGCTGTTTTACCCTCGCTTCCCCTTATCGGCGATGAACGTGGTCACCAATCAAACTGTGTATTCCCACTGAGTCTTATTCTCGGAAGGGGGTTTGCACTGAGAGGACCCGACCACTTACCTTGATGTTTCCTGGGCAAGCAACTTGTTTGTTCTTGTAGTAACAGTCCTCTACTGTTTTGTATTTTTCCTGTAGGTCTTTCTTTCAAGAAGTAGCTTCTGTTCTAGTCGCTCCAGGCTGGTCTACTCAACCTTTCAAGTGGAAATTTCCCATCTCTGGAGATCTGGATGTGGTTCAGGCTTCTACCTATATTCTTATGTATTGCAGAGGCTCCGCAGGAAGCCTCCTTCCCTGGGCACGTTGTAGCCCCATTTTAGGTATTCCAATCAGTTATAGGCAGAAGATAGACTTACAATATTTCTATGGTGATGTTTCTGGCTATTCCTTTCTCTCCTCCAGTGTCTATTTTATAATATAATGCAAGGAGAACCAAGATTTAAAAGACCGCCAAGCAGCTTAACATTATTCCCCTCTTTTCCCCATTCCAATCATGTCTCAATCTCTGTATCCCAGAGCCCTGTAGATCCAAGGTTGTGCATACATCATTCTTTACCTCTGTCCCATTTAGCCCATCTTTTTTGTTCTTCCATTCCCCTCTCCCTCCATGTATATTGCCCCCCTCCTCAGCACCGAAACTTTCCTGTGTCTAATCCCTGCCCTGTGCTCCACCTTCCCCTTCCTCCCCTCACCCACCCCCAACGTTCCAGAAATCAACAAAGAATTCCTCCCACTCCCCTTTAGTATGGGTTCTTTTTCTTAGTCTTGTACAGTAGTGGTACTATGAAGTATTTCTCTTTCTGTGACTGACTAATTTCACTCAACATAATGCCCTCAAGGTTCATCCATGTTATGAGGTGGCTTGCAACTTCCTTGTTGTTCTTCAAGGTAGCATAATATTCCATTGTGTGTATGTACCACAATTTGTTTATCCATTCTTCAGTTGATGGGCACTTTGGCT
>NW_006408757.1:1593859-1594450 GCF_000296735.1 Chrysochloris asiatica
TGGAATAATTTGAGTAGAATTGGTGACAGCTCTTCTCTGAATGTTTGGTAGAATTCACAGTGAAGCCGTCTGGGCCTAGACTTTTTTTGGTTGGCAATCTTTTGATGACCTGATAAATTTCTTCTTTTGTTATGGGTCTGTTCAGGTTTTCTACTTCACTCTGTGTAAGTTTAGATAGGTTGTGTTTATCTAAAAATGTCTTCATCTCTTCTGAGTTTTCAAATTTGTTGGAGTGCAGCTCTTCATAGTATTCTGTTATTAACCTTTTGATTTCCTTTGGTTCCGTTGTGACATCACCCATGTGGTTTCTAAAGTGTGTTATTTGTGTCTTTTCTGTCTTTTCTTTTGTTAGGTTTGCCAATGGTCTGTCGGTTTTATTAATTCTTTCAAAGAATCAGCTTCTTGTCCTATTGATTGTTTCTATAGTTTTTCTGTTTTCTATCTCATTTATATCTGCTTTAGTCTTAGTTATTTCTTTTCTTTTGGTGGCTGTGGATTCCCTCTGTTGGTCTGTTTCTAATTGTTGTAGATGTTGTGTTAATGTGTTAATTTTGGTTCTTTCTTCTTTTTGGATGTGTGTGTTTATTGCAA
>NW_006408757.1:1595630-1604174 GCF_000296735.1 Chrysochloris asiatica
CTCAGACCACAGAACTCCCTTTAGGATGTTTTGTAGCACAGGGTTGGCTTTGGTAAAATCCCTTAGCTTTTGTTTATCCTGGAATATTTTGATTACACCATCATATTTGATTGATAGCTTTGCTGGATAAAGGATTCTTGGTTGGCAATTTTTTTTCTTTCAACATTTTATAAATGTCTCCCTTTTGCCTTCTTGCTTGCATGGTTTCTGCTGAGAGAGCCAAGCTTAATCTGACTTACTAGCCTTTGTATGTGACACTTCTGTTTTCCCTGGCTGCTTTCAGAAGTGTCTCATTATCTTTGAGTTTGGAGAGCTTGACTATGATATGTCTTAGTGATTTTCTTTTGGGGTCTCCCTTCTTGGAGTTCGTTGAGCTTCTTGAATGTTTATCTTTTCACTTTTCAGGAAGTTAGAGAAGTTTTCTTCCAGCAGTTCTTCAACTATTTCCTCTGTGGACTTGTGTGATTCTTCTTGTTCTGGAATGCCAATAATTCTTAACTTATTCCTCTTCATGTTGTCCAACATGAATCTTAGACCTTTCTCAGAATTTTTAATCCTTTTTTGTGTTTGTTCTTCTATTTTAGTGATATTAAGAGATTTGTCTTCCAGCTCACTGGTTCTGCCTTTCATCTCATCTATTCTACTCCTCTGCCCTTTATAAGTGCTTTCTGTTTCTGTTATTTTGTTATTGATTGTTTGGACTTCTTTTTGTAGGTTTTGAATTGTTTCCAAAGCTGTATCTATCTTATTTGATTGTTCCTGTAGCACTTTCCTGACTTCTTCCTTATTTTTCTCAACTCCATTGTAAAGTGTGTTGAAATATTTTATAATCATTTTTCTGAATTCTTTCTCAGGCATTTCCAAGGCCTGCCTTCCTTCCCAAATGGAGTCCAGGTCTACTTCTAGGTCATTTGTCTCAGACATTTTATCATTTTTGTTTACATGTGCTGATATGGTCATCTGCTTTTGTTTCTTGGACATGTTTAATGTTTATCTGTGGCCTTAATACTTAACTGAGTGTGTGTTTTAGTAATTTTTTATGCTTTCTGATTGCTTTCAGGAAGATGTGATCAGGATGTGGGCTTCCCTTTTCACTTTTCTTATTATTTAACTCAGCGTAACTTTCACAGGTGTTGTCTGTTTTCCTGGTATATGGCAGTTGGTATTGGTTCTTGCCTGTGTTTTGGTGTTTTATAGAGTGTGATTGTAGCTTGTCTATATGGCAGCATTTTCTGACTCTTCTTGTGTAATATATGGCGACAAAGAGTCCTCCAAATGCAGAAGGGGGACATATAACAACAAAACAACAGCATTGGGGGGGGGGAAATGATAGAAAGAAGAAGAAGAAAAAAAAAGACTAAAAAGCAACACCAACAAAAACAAGACTGAATACAGCAGTTTCTAATCACAGAAAAGGGAGAGGAGGGAGAGATGAAAAAGAAAGAAAAAAAATTTCTTTTAAATCTATAGCTTAATATGACTATGGCTTTAATGTCTTTTCTTCAAGTTCCTGCCTTCAAAGCTGCCCAAGAGATTCCAAGTTGCCAGTGTTGGTTGTTATGCTATACTTCAACTCCAATCCAACCTTTGGCCTGTTTTGCCTTTAAACTCTCCTTCCCTCCTTTCAGCCCTCTCCTTCTCTTTCCTGTGATAAAAAGCAAAACAAAAAAGAAATAGATAATAAAAGTTCAGGGTATCCGCTTGGGCTGACTATCTCTGCACATGCCTGGCAGAAGAACCCACCAGCAGAGAGTGTCGGAGGTGGCCACTTTGCTCAGGCTCTCCCTTTATTCACCAGAATGGAGGTGGGTAAACAGTGAGCACGCTAACTACCACATACCAAAGAAAAAAAGAAAATCAGAACAAAGCAAAAGTGACAAATACATTGTCCACCTTTGTCCTAAGGTTCCTGCAGCGTTTTTCCGTGGTGTTTCTGCTCCCCCCTGTTTCGTCTTGCTGCTTGGTCTCGCCCAGGATGTCTGCTTGGGCCTCCGAGCCCAGCCAGGCAGACTCTAAAGTATGCAATTTTTTACTTCAGCTCCAAACTCCACAAGCTATTCACCTTCAAACCTTTAAAATATTCCTATCTCTGTGGTTCCGAGTTTTGGAGCTCTGCCCTGGATCTTCTTTGCCTGGCATTCTGTGTTATTGCTAATGGCGAACTTCAGTGCACATCCACTCTAGCCACCATCAAGCCCCGCCTCTTCTGTCCTCTACTTTTTTGATCTTTGCTGTTATTTCTTGTGTGAGATGATATCTCCTTGATGTATTAATTTGCATCTTTCTAATGGCTAGTGATCGTGACCATTTCTTCATATGTTTCTTGGCTGCCTAGATGTCCTCCTTGGTGAAGTGTCTGTTTCTGTCCTGTGCCCATTTTTTAATTGGGTTGTTTGTCTTTTTCTTGTAGAGGTGTTGTAGTTTCCTATATATTTTAGAAATGAGTACCTTGCCTGATATGTCATTGCAACAAATTTTTTCCCATTCTGTGGGCTCCCTTTTTACTCTTTTGGTGAAGTCTTTTGATGCACATAAGTTTTTAATTTTTAGTATGTCCCAATCCTCTATTTTGCCTTCTTTTGTTTGTGTAATTTTCAAAATGTTTGGTAGTCTGTGTATGCCTTATATTAGAGCCCTCACATTTGTCCCTATTTTTCATTGATGGCCATTTTAATTCTGGGATTCACATTTAGGTCTTTAATCCACTCTGAGTTGGTTTTTGTATAAGACATAAAGTAAAGGTCTTGTTTCAATCTTTTGCATATCGCTTTCCAGTTCTGCCAGCACCATTGTTGAAAAGACTATCCATGCAATATACTTAAGCACTTTGTTGAAGATCAGTTGGCTGTGTGGATGGGTTAATTTCTGGATTCTCAGTTTTGTTCCATTGATCAATATACCTTTCATTGTACCAGTACCAGGCTATTTTGACCACTGGAGCCATATAGTAAATTTTGATATTAGTGAGTGAGAGGTTTCCAACCTTATTCTTCTCATTAAACAGTGCTTTCCTTATCCTGGGTCTCTTTCCTTTCCATATAAAGCTTGTAATTGATTTTTCCATCTCTTTGAAGAATGTAGAGTCTAGATTGGGATTGCATTATATGTGTAAATCGTTTTGGGCAGTATTGATATTTTCATGATGCTAAATCATCGTAGTCAGGAGCATGGTATATTCTTCCATTTTTGTAGGTCTCTTTTTGTTTCTTTTAGTAGTGTTTTGTAGTTTTCTTTGAATAGGTTCTCTGTTTCTCTGGTTACATTTATTCCTAGATATTTCATGCTGTTATTATAGATGGTATTGTTTTCCTAATGTCTTTTTCAGCACTGTCATTGTTACTATACAGGAATGTAACTGTTTTAGTGAGTTGATCTTATATCCTGCCACTTTACTGAAACTTCCAATGAGGTCTAGTAGTTTTTTTTTTACTGAGTCTTTGGGGTTTTCTACATATAGGATCATATCGTCTGAAAATAGTGAGAGTTTTATATCCTCTTTGTCAATTTGGATGCCTTTAATTTCCTTGTCTTGCAGTATAGGTCTTGATAAGACTTCCAGTACAATATTGATAGGAGTGATGACAAAGGGCATCCTTATCTGCTTCCGGTTCGCAGAGGGAAGGCTTTCAGTTTCTCTCCATTGAAAGCAATGTAGGTCTTAATTATGTTGAAGAATTTCCCTTCAATTCATACCTTGTTGAGTGTTTTTTTTATCAGTAATGGATGTTGGATTTTGTGTAATGCCTTTTCTGAATCAATAGTTATGATTATGTGGTTCTTTTCTTTTTTCTTATTTATAAGGTGGATTACATTAACTGTTTTTTTAATGTTGAACCATCCTTGCATTCCTGATATGAATACCACTTGGTAATGATGTATTATTTTTTTTGATGTGCTGCTGGTTTCTGTTTCTAGTATTTTGTAGATAATTTTTGCGTCTATGTTCCTGAGGGATATTGTTCTATTATTTTCTTTCTTAGTGATAGTGTTCCTGGTTTTGGTATGACAGTTAAGCTTGCCTCATAAAATGTATTAAGAAGTTTTCCATCCTCTGCTATATTTTGAAATAATTTGAGTATAATTGGTGACAGCTCTTCCCTGAATGTTTGGTAGAACTCACCAGTGAAGCTATCTCGACCTGGACTTCTTTTGGTTGGGAGTTTCTTGATGACATAATCAATTTCTTCTTTTGTTTTGGGGTTGTGCAAATTTTCTACTTCATTCTGTGTAAGTGTAGTTAGGTCGTGGTTTTCTAAAAAATGTATCCATCTCTTCTAAGTTCTCAAATCTGTTGGCGTACAACTCTTCATAGTATTCTGTTAATATCCTTTTGATTTCCTTTGGTTGCTTTGTGACATCTCACATGTGGTTTCTAATTCATGTTATTAGTGTCTGCTCTCTCTTTTCGTTTGTTAAGTTTGACAGTGGTTTGTCAATTTTATTAATCCCTTCAAAGAATCAGCTTCTTGTCCTGTTGATTCTCTCTATAGTTTTTCTGTTTTCTATCTCATTTATTTCTGCTCTAATCTTTATTATTTCATTTCTTTTGGTAAGTTCCCTCTGTTGGTCTGTTTCTAATTATTGGAGATTTTATGTTAATGTGCTAGTGTTAGTTCTTTCTTATTTTTGGATGTGTGCATTTATTACAATAAATTGTCCTCTTAGCACCACTTTCACTGTGTCCCAAAGATTTTGGTATGTTATGTTTCTGTTCTTGTTTGGTTTCTAGGAATTTTGTGAATTCATATTTAATTTCTTCTATTACTCAGTCGCTTTTCAGCAGGGTGTTACTCAGTTTGCATGTATTCAAATTTATTTCCTTTGTCTTCTTATTGTTGATTTCTAGTTTCATAGCATTGTTGTTTGAAAGGATGCTTTGTACTATTTTGATGTTTGTAAATTTATGGAGGCTTGCTTTGTGTCCTAATACATGGTCAATTCTGGAGTATGTTCCATGTGCACTGGAAAAGAATGTGTATTGTGCTGTTGTTGGGTTGAATGCTCTGCACACACAAATGAGGTCAAGTGGTTGATTGTGTTGTTTATTTCTTCTGTAACTTTATAAAGTTTCTTTCTTGTTGTTCTATGCCTTTTTGAAAGTGGTGTATTAAAATCTCCCACTGTAATTGTAGATTCATCTATTTCTATCTTCAATTCTAGTAGGGTTTGCTCTATATATTGTTGTGCTTTTTCATTGGGAGCGTAGATATTTATCGTGATTATGTCGTCTTGGTCAATTGACCCTTTAATTGTGAGATAGTGTCCTTGTTTATCTCTTATTCTGTTTTTTGTCTTAAAGTTTATTTTATCAGAGATTACTATTGCCACTCCTGCTTGTTTTTTATTGCAATTAACTTGGTGTTTTTTCTCCCATCCTTTAACTTTTAGTCTATGTTTGTCTTTGTGTGTAAGGTGTGTCTCTTGCAGGCAGCATATTGAAGAGTCTTGTTTTGTTATCCATTTTGCCACTCTGTCTCTTCACTGGTGCATTTAATCCATTGACATTCAGTATAATTATCGATAGGTATGAATTAATTGCTGTCATTATGTTAAATTTTTGTGGTGCTGTTCATTCCTTTCTTCTGCATGCCTTCTTGTGCTGAGTCCGTTGTGTGTGTGTGTGTGTGTGTGCTATTTCTTGTCAGTTTCTTCTTAATTTTAATATTTCCTTTTTCTGCTTGGATCTTCATTTTCATGGTAAGTTGTGAAGTATTAACTTTCTTTGGAGTTACCCTATAGTATATTAACTTTTCCCTCCATTTAAGACAGTCTATTGTATTTTGCAATCTACCTGACTTCCTCACCACCTGAATCTCTGTTCATATATTTTTCCTTTCCATGAAATTGTTATTCTTTTGGTCTTCAGTTGACCTCCCAGCTCCTTTGAATTCCTTGTTGTAATTGTGTTCTGTTCTAGATTCTGTTATCTGTAGTCTGAGTTTTGGGCGGTGTTGCAATGTTTGTCAAACACTGGTTGTTGTCTATTCTTGTTGGTTTTCAATCCAAAAATCTCCCTTTAGGATTCTTTGAAGCGCTGGATTGGCTTTAACAAAATCTCTTAGCTTCTGTTTATCCTGGAATGTTTTTTGATTGCACCATCATATTTGATTGAGAATTTTGTTGGATAGATGATTCTTGGTTGGCAGGTTTTTTCTTTTAGGGTTTTTTTCCTCAACATATAAAACTCATCTGTATTTTAGACATTTTCTTATACTTTTAAAATAACGAACATTAAATTTTAACACTTCATTTAAAATGCCATGAAAAAAAAAAAGAGGTCTACTCTTTTTTTTTCATTACAATGATTATAATCCACTCCATATACCATCAATTAACAGTATTTCTCTCTATTCATTTTAGATTTTTTTAAAAAAATCAACCAAAAAAATCCAGGTATAAATAATAATTTACACCTCCAAAGGGCACATTATGCAAGTCTGCCTCCTGGCCACCAGCTCATAGTCCCTCTCTTCCCATGAATCTAGAGTCCTCAACTGCTCCCCCTCTCCATGATCCCATCTATTCATCCATCTCTGGCATCGCTGCTTATCTGGATAAGGTCCCATGTTCTGCATGTGCTCTTCTCCCTTGATGATCCAAGTCTCCAGGAATATGAGACCAGAGGAACTAGCTGGTGCCCAGCTATCTCTACCAAATGTTCAGAAGGGGATCAAATTAGATAGAGTGTAGTGGGATAAAATATGGAACAGGGTGCAAAATTATTTTTAAACAAAAAGGGTTTACCAGTGAGAACCTGAGACTATGGCCCCTCAACCAAAAGGAACCCATCCTCATGGCCGAATTTTTTGGTAAGTAGCAGATATGAGGTGTGATCCAACACTGGTGAAATATGATCACCATAGAAAGGTCAGTCATTCAGGGTGAAAATGGCAGGATTCCATAGGTAAAATACTGAATTATTCAGAAAGCATATAAAGAAGATGGAAGATACACACACAATCACTGTATTAAAAAGAAATGGTCAATTTTCAACCATTTCAAGAGGTAGCATAAGATCAAGGTCAATAGTGCTGAAGGAAGAAGTCTAAGCTGCACTGATGGCATTGGCAAAGAACATGACTCCTGGAATTGATAGAATACAAATTGAAATCTTACAACAAACTAATGCACAAAATGAGTGGCACTCACTCATTTACATCAAGAAATTCGAAAAAGATCCATATTTTTTCCCATTCAATAGAGATGTGACCCAATGGAACGTGGAAATCATTGGACAATATCGTTAATATCACATGCAAATAAATTTTGCTAAAAATATTTCACAAATGACTGCAACAGTACATCGTCAGTGAACCGACAGAGGTTCAAGCCAGATCCAGATGATGATGTTGACCGAGGGATAACTTTATTGCCATCAGATGGATCTTGGCTGAAAGCAGATCCTGTGCTTTTTTGAATGTGTGGATCATGACAAGCTATGCTGTTGTTGTTAAGTGCCATTGAGTCAGTTCTGATCCATAGCGACCCTGTATAAAGTTTCTGAGGAGTGGCTTGTGAGCTTGAACTACCAAACTTGCAGTTCAAATGGCTTTGCAGTCTGGAGCATTAACCCAAAACACCACATCAGGACTCCATGATAAACTATTGATAATGGTTATTCCAGATCACTTAATTGTGTTCATGAGGAACCTGTATATGAACTAAGAGGCTATAGTTTGAACAGAATAAGGGGACATTGAACGGATTAAAATCAGGAAAGGTGTGAACGAGAGTTGTAGTCTTTCACCATACTTATCCTATCTGTAAAGTGAGCAAGTAATCCAAGAAGTTGAATAATATAAAAAAGAGCTTGGTATCAGGATTGGAGGAAGACCCATTAACAATCTCCAATATACAGCTGATACAACCTTGCTTGCTCTTAAAGAAGAGCACTTTAAATAATTACTGATAAAGATCAAAGACCAACCACAGTCTTCAGTATGAGTTGAATATCAATGTAAAGAAAACAAAAATCTTACAACTGGACCAATAAATAACATCATGATAAATATAGAAGAGATTGATGTTGTCAAAGACTTAATTTTGCTTTGATTTACTACTAACACTCATGGAAGTAGACATCAAGAAATCAAACAACCTATTGCATTAGGCAAACCTGCTGCACATGCCTATTTAAAGTGACCAAAAGTAAATATGTCAGTTTGAGGACTAAGGTGGGCCTGATTCAAGCTATGGTATTTTCAATATTACTGTGAAAGTTGGACAACTAAGACCATAGAAGAATTGATACGTTTGAGTTTGGGTGTTGGAGAAAAATATTAAAATTACCATGGATTGCTGGAACAAACAAATCAGTGTTGGACAAAGTGCAGCCAAAATGCTCCTTAGAATCAGGATAGCATGACTTTGTCTCTCACATTATGGACATATTTTCAGAAGGGATGGGTCCCCAGAGAAGAAAATCATGATTGATAAAGAAGGAAGTTCTCTGTCAATGTATTACCTTTAGCAAAACTTTACTCGCTTGAGATATCAAAGACATTGTCCGACGATTTCCGCATTCCATTGTGTCATCTCTCTTTG
>NW_006408757.1:1604274-1605084 GCF_000296735.1 Chrysochloris asiatica
TCTGTGTTTACCTTTTTTCACATTGTAATTGTTTTGATCATAGACTGACCTCCCAGATCATCTGTTCTTATAATTTTATTCTGTCTTGACTCTTTCATTTGTCTACTGAGTTCAGGTTGATGCTGTCATGTACATCATTCTGTAGTTGTGTTTTCTTGTTGGTTCTGAGTCCATAGAACTTTCTTTGGGATGTTTTTCATAGCATGGTTGGCTTTGGCAAAATCCCTTAGCTTCTGTTTATCCTGGAATGTTTTGGTTACACCATCATATTTGATCTACTGCTTTTCTGGGTAGAGGATTCTTGGGTGGCAGTTTTTTTTCTTTCAGGCTTTTATATATGTCTCCCCATTGCCTTCTTGCCTGCATGTTTTCTGTTGAGAAATCTGAGCTTAATCTGATCTGCTTGCCTCTGTATGTTATAGTTCTCTTTTCCCTAGCTGCTTTCAAGATCCTGTCCTTATCTTTTATTTGGGAGAGCTTGGTTATTATATGTCTTGGTGATTGTCTTTTAGGGTCTATCCATCTTGGGGTTCATTGAGCTTCTTGAATGCTTATCTCTTCACTTTTCAGGATATCAGGAAAATTTTCTTCAAAAAGCTCTTCAACTACCGTCTCTGCGGACTTGTGTGATCGTTCCTGTTCTGGAATGCCAATAATTCTTATGTTATTCCTCTTCATGTTATCCAACATGAGTCTTAGGCCTTCTTCAGATTTCTTTATCCTTTTTCGTGTTTGTTCTTCTATCTTAGTAGTGTTGAGAGATTTATCTTCTAGCTCACTAGTTCTGGCTTCTATCTTTTCAATTCTACT
>NW_006408757.1:1605479-1607441 GCF_000296735.1 Chrysochloris asiatica
CTGTGGCCTTAATACTTAGATGGGTATGTATTTTGGTATTTTTTATGCTTTCTGATTGCCTCCAGGTAGATGTGATCAGGAAATGGGCTTGCCCTTTCAATCTTCTTCTTGAGAAATTTCAAGATGCCACTGTTGGTCGTTTTGACGTAACTTAGGATTTAATTTTCAGCTTATTTCCTTTTTTTGTCTGCTTGTCCTGCTCCACAATCCCTGTTCACACCTTGTTTCTAGTTGTAAACCATTCAGGGCCGGCTGTGGCCATTTGGTTTTAATTGGAGACTATATCTTTAAATTTCAAGGTGATCTGTGAGCATGCATAGTAGAACCCTCCGAGGGTGGGGCTGAGGTACCCACTAGCACAGCCACCCCTATAGTCACCAGAATGGAGGTGAGTAGATAACAATGGACCAATACACAGCTACCAAATAAAAGAATGTTCATACTTTTATTTCTGCGGTTCTGCCAGGCGTCTGTGGCTGCTCCGATCCTTCCCCTGCTTGGTCTCACCCAAGATGGTGGCTCCTGGAGCAGCTGAGCATCCTGGACTAGAAAGCAATGGATTTCTTGCTTCTGCCACAAGTTACCCTGTTGTAAGCCTTCCAACCTTCTAAATATTCCTTTATATGTGGTTCAGAGTTCTGGGACCATCCCCTGAACCTACTTGGTCATGTATTCTGTGTCGTTGTTGGTGGAGCTCTTCACTGCACTTCCACCAAATCCGCCATCTTGTTTGTTCCGATATCCATTAAATTTTGCTGTTCTATATTCTAAAGACCACAGCCTTCATTATAGATTGCATCTCAAAGTAAAGAAAAGAAAAATCCTTACCACTGGACAAATAAACAGCATTCTTATCAATGGAGAAAAGATTTAACTTGTCCATGACTTCATTCTTCTTGGATACACTATGAACACTCATGGAAGCAGCAGTCAAGAAATCAAACGACGTATTGCATTAGGGAAATCTGCTGCACAAGACCTTTTGGGGCTGTTGAAGAGCAAAGATGGACATAAAGAAGTTGAAGCAGAGCATGTGGGGTTTATTGATAAAGTTCTCAAAGAAGCAAGCTGATACAGAGGCAAACCACAGTGAAGTGGAAAAAAGGGAGGACCCGCTGGAGGTGGCTAATGAAAAACTGTTCAGTGGACTCACAAAGGACCTAAAGACTAGCCTGCCTCCCCTCATGGCTCAGAATCTCTCCATACCACTGGCTTTTGCCCGTCTCTTGCATTTAGCCAATGAAAAGAATCTAAAGCTGGAAGGAACAGAGGATCTTTCTGACGTTCTTGTGAGACAAGGGGATTGAGTTACCTACATTGGAGATGGTATCAGGAGACCCGTGACTTTCACATTGACCAGGGTCCTTCCACTGTAGGTGCAGGAGGATGCTGAAGGCTTGTAGCAGGGCTCTAGCCTACTTACTCAAGTGCCTGTGTGTTTTTTCTTTCCTTCTTTCTGTCGTAGCTTGACAACCAACACTTCGAATCACTGTTCTTGGATAAAGATTTCTGTCCTGTAATGATCAACTGGAAAGGAGGTGGGCAGAGGGTAGAAGAGGGTAAGAAAACTTTTCTTGAGTATGAAAACCTACATCCATTCTGTGTGTCCATGTATACTTTTAGTCTTCTATATTGATCTGGCATTTTCTATACTTTACCCTTGTAAGAGGGACTTATTGTTGTCCTTAAAGAGCTACCTAATCCATGTACATATAATAAATTATGTGTGTTCTTATAAATGTACATATAATGGTTAACAACAAATCATTAAGGTGCGCCTGACCCAAGCCATGGTATTTTCAATAACCTCATATGCATGAGAAAGCTGAACAGTGAATAAGGAATACTGTAGAAGAATGGATGTTTTTGAGTTATGGTGTTGGAGGAGAATATTGAAAGTGCCATGGGCTGCCAAAAGAACCAACAGATCTGTGTTGGAAGAAGTGCAGCCAGAGTTCTCCT
>NW_006408757.1:1607648-1608431 GCF_000296735.1 Chrysochloris asiatica
ACAGCTGTTTCTCTTTATTTTGAGTTGTGGCCCATCAGCAAATGAAGGTTCTGTGCGCTTTTCACAGAGTATGGTTTAGACTGGATAATTTTACATTTTTGTTCTGCATAGGGTCGATATGAGTCGGAACTGACTTGATATCACTTAACGACATCCATAATTCGGTTCAATGCCTTTGTATAGTCAATAAAATACAAATAAACTTATTCTATGTTTTCAACCAAGATCCATTTGATGTCAGCAATGGCATCTCCCATTCCAAATCTTCTTCTCAATCCAGTCTGAATTTTTGGTAGCTCCCAGTTAATGTAGAGCTGCAACCCACTTTGAATTATCTTCAGCAAACTTTTACTTGCATGTCATAATATTGATATTGTTTGATAATTTCTGCATTCTTTGGAATGGGCAAAAAATATGTAGGTTTTCTAGTCCATTGGCCATGTGGTCTAGACACATGAGTGCCTTGCCACTACATCCGTTTGTGAAAAAAATTTCCTTTTGTATTGTGTCAGGTCCTGGATTCAGTGCAGCTTGGATTTATTACTTCAATACCATTGGTTCTTGATCATATGCTGCCTCAAAAATGGTTGCATGTTAGCCAGTTATTTTTGTTACAGTGACCTTGTGTATTCTTTCCATCTTATTTTTAATTTTTTCTTTTAAGAATTGAAATTTCTACTTGGGATATCCATCAAATTTTTTTTTTTTTAATTTAAGGTTTTATTGTGGATTGAGTGAAAGTTTACAGGGCATATCATCAGTTTTACATTCAACAAATCATAT
>NW_006408757.1:1608531-1610111 GCF_000296735.1 Chrysochloris asiatica
AGGCCAGGATGACCAAACTTCATCTCTCATACTTCAGACATATTGTCAAGAAGGACCAGTCGCTGGAGTAGGATCTCATGTTTGGTAAGGTGGAGGGTCAGAGAAAAAGAGGAAGACCCCCAGCGAAATGGATTGAAAAAGTGGCAGCATCAATGGGCTCAAATGTGTACGGTTTTGTTCTGTGGTATGTAGGGTAGCTATGAGTTGGTACCAACTCTATGGCACTTAACAACAACAACAATAACAACATATTTCTATCCTGGAAGACTATTTTCTCCTATTATTATTATTTTTTAAAAATAAACAACAACTGGAATTCTATTGTATGAAAAGGCTACAAATATACCTTTGTTAACCAAGCAGAATACAGATCACAATTTGTACCTAAGTACCAGTACACGTAGGTGGTTCATTTGTTGGCATAGTAATTTCAAAACTCATGTAGAAAGTGCAACTGTAATATAGAATTAACTATATTCCTGTGAAACCCATTTCAATTACAAGTAAATGTGCAAAATCTAAGTCTGCAAAGATGTTTGATGGCAAAATATCTCAATCTGATGCAAGGGTATTAAGCAAGTTTTTCTTTTCTTTAGCAAACTGTTTTGCAGATATACTGCTATTCTGCCAGGAGATGGTGCTACAGAGTTGGAGGGGGAGGATTTCCATGAGGGTAATAGTTCAGCTATAAGGGAAAAAAACAAAACAAAACATGTAAACCTGCTCTGAAAATACAAAAATGCATTCAGTTGAAGGATAAAATTTAACCCTTATATGTTTCCATTCATTACACACAAACCAGAAAGAGAAATAAAACGAGGCCATCTGACATTTTTTAAACAGTTTATATGAATGAAACATATAAAAACTATCTAGAATTACACAGTCCAGAATTTAAAACTGACAAAACTATCTAGAATTTACTTTGAAGTAAATTCTCATAGAAATAAGTGACCAACCATGTCAAGATGACAAGCATATTGCTTACTACAAAAGATGGATGCATAGAAACTTAGAAAGATTTTAAAAAGCCACTTCCTGTACTTTAAAAGTTTTGCCTAAGGAATAAAATCCAAAAGTCCCTAGACAGGCATCAAGAAAAGCAAAATAAACAAAAACAAAAATCTCACAGGGCTTTTTAAAAGTTTCTCTAAGTACACATTAAGAATTTAAAATCAACACAAAAAAATCTTCAACTACTACTCCTTTACACAGTATAGAATGGATCTTAGGGAAAAAAGACTAGACTTGTAGAGTCAAACACAATAATTTATTAAAAATAAAATGTATGATGATAAGTTAAAAATTATTTGCACTCTTGTTGTTGTTGTTGTCAGGAGCCATCGAGTCGGAACCGACTCATAGCGACCCCATGCACAGCAGAACGAAACAATGTCTGATACTGGGCCAACCTCACTACTGCTGCCACACTTGACGCCATCAATGATGCCACCTGGCTTATCCATCTCGTTGGAGGTACTCCTCTTTTTCTCTGACCCTCCACCTTACCCAGCATGACATCCTTCTCCAGCGACTGTTCCCTCCTGACAATATGTCCAAAGTATGAGAGACGAAGCTTA
>NW_006408757.1:1612131-1613824 GCF_000296735.1 Chrysochloris asiatica
TCCTTTCTCTTTGCTCCCAACCTTTGCATTCCAATCACGAGTAATGAGCACTCTAGTTATGTAAAAATGCCAGTCCATTGAGCGTGTACGTGAATTGATTCTGTGGAATATATTAATAACAGTAGATTATGTAGTAAATCATTTGCAAATCAGTCATGGCTCTGCCTACGAAATAATCCATAACAGACTTGGGTTTCAAAAAGTTTGTACTGTATGGTTACTGAAACAACTCACGGAAGAGCATAAAGAGAAGTGTTTGGACATTTGCAAGCAAAATTTGGACTGATACTAGAAGGAATGTAAAAGTTTCTTTAAAAATAAAAATGTTACTGGTGACAAGACATGAATTCACCACTACGAGCCTTAGAGTGAATGGCAGAGTATGTAATTGAAACATCCTCAATCACTGACCAAGAAAAAGTTCAAATGTCAACCATCCCCACTGAATAGTTTTCATCTTGTCTACACTGGTCTGGTGAAAGGAGATGGGAATACGATTCTTATGACTCAATAGTGATTAATTGTTGTCATGACTAATTGTGACTGTAACAACTGTAAAGGTAAAAGTTTTGTAACAAAAAGTGGGGAGTAGCTAATTTTACAGTCCAGGAACAGAGGAATCTAAGATCATCAAGGGAGAAGAAAATTAGCAGAATGTGGGACTCTACCTAGAGAAACAGCCACACCAGGGATGGAGTCAGATGTGGACATGGAGAGATAGAACAGCTGAGGACTCTAGACTCATTGAAAGAGAAAGGCTATGTGCTGGTGGCCAGGAGGCAGGCTTGCAGAATATGCCCTTGGGTTGTTTAAAAGAGTATATGTTCCTGAATGTTTTTATGTACACCACAAAAAAAAACCCACAAAAAATATGTACACCACAAAAAAAAACCCACAACGCCCCCCCCCAAAAAAAAACCCAGATAGACTAGAAGGAAATACTGTTGAATGATGATGCACAGAGGATATTGTAATCATTGCAATGAAATGATGAGTGTAAATCTGATGTTCTCCCATGTAGACTATCACTCAATTCACATTAAAAGCTTTAAAAAATTTAATTTAAAAAAAGTCATCCAGGGTGGATAGGTGTTGAGGTGCGGTGAAGATCTCCATCAGCAATAACACAGATTACCAGGTAAAGTGGGTTCAGGGGAGAGCTCCAAAACTCTGAACCACATATGTAGGAGTATTAAAAAAGTTTGAAGGCTTATAGCTAGTGAAACTTGTAGCAGAACAAGAAATCTCATACTTTCTAACCTGCCAAGCTCAGTGGCCCAGAGCCAACAACTTGGATAAGACCAAACAGAAAGACCAAGCGGGGGAGCAAGCAGACCCACCACAAGTTGATGACTACAGGAACCTTGGAGATAAAGGTGAACAATATTTTGTTTTGTTTTGTTTTGTTCTTATTTGTTTATTTATTTATTTTTTGGTGTCTGATCATGCTGTCTGTGCACCTCCATTCTGGTGAATAGAGGGAGTGCCTGAGTGAGTGGTCACTCTCCACTCTCATCACTGGAGGGTTATTCTACTTTGCATGCACACAGATCCTCTCAACATTTAAAAGGACAGTCCCCCCTTAAAACAAAACAGCAGTGAAAAATGGCCACAGCTGGCCCTGAACTGCTTATTAATAGGAAAAAGGCCAGAATTGTGTATGGAGTGGGAGAAAGACTTAAAAAAAAAAAAA
>NW_006408757.1:1614033-1616378 GCF_000296735.1 Chrysochloris asiatica
TCCCTATATTACCCAAGAAGAGACAAAAATTGCTGTCATATAGTCAAGCTACAATCACACCCTATAAAACCCCACAATCCAGGGAAGAACCAATACCAACTGCCATACACCAGGAAGGCAAACAACACTTGAAAAAGTTACTCTGAGTTAAGCAATAAGAAGAGTTAAAAGGAAAGCCCACCTCCTGATCACATCCACCTGGAGGCAATCAGAAAGCACAAAAATTACCAAAACACACACTCAAGTATTAAGGCCACAGCTAACCACTGAACATGTCCAGAAGCAAAAACTGATGACCATATCAGCACATGTTCAGAAACAAGATAAAATATCATAGACAAATATCCTAGAGGTAGACCTAGACTCCATGCTGGAAGGAGGGCAGGCCTTGGAAATGCCTAAGAAGGAATTCAGAAAAATGATTACAAAATGTATCAAAACACTTCACTATGGAATTGAGAAAAATAAGGAAGAAGTCCAGAAAGCACTGCAGGAACAATCAAATAAGATAGATAGAGCACTGGACACAATTCGAAACCTGCAGAAAGAGGCCCAATGGATCAATAATAGAATATCAGAAATGGACAATACACTGAAAGGGTAAAGGAGTAGAATTGAAGAGATGGAAGGCAGAACTAGTGAATTGGAAGAAAAATCTCTCAATACTACTAAGATAGATGAGCAAGCCTAAAAAAGAATAAAAAACATCTGAAGAAGGTCTAAGAGAAATAACTTAAGAATTATCAGCATTCTGGAACAGAAAGAATCACACAAGTCCACAGAGGAGATAGTTAAAGAGCTGCTGAAAGAAAATTTCCATAACATCCTGAAAAATGAAAATATAAACATTCAAGCATCTCAATGAACTTCAGGAAGGAAAGACCCTAAAAGAAAATCACCAAGAAATATAATAATCAAGTTACCCAAAATCAAAGATAAGGATAGAATCCTGAAAGCACCTATGTAAAGAGAAGTAATATACAAAAGCAAGCAAGTCAGATTAAGCTCAGATCTCTCAGCAGAAACCAAGCAGGCAAGACAGTAATGGGAAGACATATATAAAACCCTGAAAAAAAAAATGCCGACGAAGAATCCTTTATCCAACAAATCTACCAATCAAATATGATGGTGTAATCAAAACATTCCAGGATAAACAGACACTAAGGGACTTAGCCAAATGTGGCACTGTGGGTTAATGCACCAGACTGCAAAGCTGTTTAAACTGCAAGGTCTGTGGTTCAAACTCACCAGCGACTCCTCGGAAACCCTATACAGGGTCGCTATGGATTGGAACCGACTCGACGACACTAAACAACAACACAAGCCTATACTACAAAATATCCTACAGGGAGTTCTGAGGACTGAGAACCAATAAGAATAGACAACAACCAGAGATTGACATATGTGGTAGCATCTCCTGGAACTCAATCAACAAATGGAGGAGCCAAGAACAGAACAAAACTAAAAGAACAAATTCAGAGGATCAGAGATGTCAATCTATGATCAAAATGATTACAATGTGAAAGAAGATATACATGTAGGAACAAGATCTAGACCGTGAAAACGTCAGGTAAATTACAGGATAAAATAAATTGCACTAAATGGAGGGAAAAGTTAATGGAATATAAGGTAATCTAAAAGAAAATGAACATTTCACATCATAGAGAAAATAAAAATCCAAGAACATGGAAACATTCAAAGTATGAGGAAACTCACAAGAAAGAACACAAAAAAACATGATCTCAGCACAGAGAGACACACAGAACAAGGAAAGCAGCACCACCACACAAAAAACAAACAAACAAACAAACAAACATAATGGCGGAAATTAATCCATAAATTAAGAGACGGAGGATGGCAGAATGGATAAGAAAACAAAATCCTTCAATATGCTATCTGCAAGAGACACATCTTACACACCGAGACAAAAACAGATTAAAGTGTCAGCAGATGGGAAAAAAATATACCAAGCTAATTGAAAAAACAAAAAACAACAGCAGTGGGGTACTAATCTCAGATAAAATAAACTTTAAGGCAAAAACCAGCATAATAAATAAAGCTGGACATTATCTCATCATTAAACGGATAATGGAACAAGATGTCATAATCATAATAAATATCCATGCTCCCAATTAAAGACCTTCAAAATATATAAGGCAAACTCTAACAGATTTTGTTGGGTCACCTTTCTTTGGAATGGGCACAAATATGGATCTCTTCCAATCAGTCAGCCAGATAGTTGTCTTCAAAATTTCTTGGCAAAGATGAGTGAGTGCCTCCTGTGCCACCTCACTTTCTTGAAAGATTTCAATTTTTATTCCATCAATTCCTGGTGCCTTGTTCTT
>NW_006408757.1:1616564-1623135 GCF_000296735.1 Chrysochloris asiatica
CAGTTCCCCCATCTTGAGAAATGCTGAGCATGTTCTTCCTTTTTGGTATTCTGATTCCAGATCTTTGAACATTTTCTTGTAATACTTGGCTTTATCTTCTCTAGCTGATCTCTGAAATTTTCTGTTCAGCTTTTAGATCTCCTCATTTCTTCCATTTACTTTACCATCTCTATGCTGGAGAGCAAGTTTCAGTGTCTCTTCTGATATCCATTTTGACCTTTTCCTTCTTTCTTGTCTTTTCAATGACTTTCTGTTTTCTTCATGTTGATGTTCTTGATGTCATCCCACAACTCTTCTGTTCTTCAGTCTTTAAAGTTTAATGCATGAAATCTGTTCTTCAGATGATCTCTAAATTCAGGTGAGACATATTTAAGGTCATATTTTGGCTCTCATGGACTTCTTTTCATCTTCTTCTGTTTCAGCTTGAATTTGCATATGAGTAATTGATGGTCTGTTCCACAGGCTGCCCCTGGCCTTGTTTTCACTGATGATATGGAGCTTTTCCATCGTTTCTTTCCACAGATGCAGCCAATTTGATTTCTATGTATTCCATCTGGTAAGGTCCACGTGAATAGTCATCTCTTATGCTGTCTAAAGAAGGTATTTGAAATGAAGAAATCATTGGTTTTGCAGAATTCTATCATGCATTCTCCAGCATCATTTCTATCACCAAGGCCATATTTTCCAACTACTGATCCTTCCTCTTGGCTCCCAACCTTTGCATTCCAAACACCAGTAATGATCAATACATCTTGATTGCATGTTTGATCAATTTCATATTGAAGAAGTTGGTAGAATTCTTCTATTTCATTCTCACTGGCAGAATGCGGAAATCATCGGACAATCTCTTTGATATCCCATGTGAGTAAAGTTTTGCTACAGGTAATACAGAAACGGCTACAATCATACACTGACAGAGAACTTCCAGAGATTCAAGCCGGATTCAAAAGAGGCCATGGAACGAATGATATCATTGCTGATGTCCAATGGATCTTGGCTGAAAGCAGAGAATATCAGAAACATGTTTACCTGTGTTTTATTGACTGTGCAAAGGCTTTTGATTGTGTGAATCATGACAAGCTATGGACAACATTGCAAAGTATGAGTATTCTGGAACACTCAATTGTGCTCATGAAGAATCTGTACCTTGATCAAGAGGCAGTTGTTCGAATAGAACATGGGAACACTGAATGGTTTAAAATTAAGAAAGCTGTGTGACAAGGTTGTATTCTTTCACCATACTTATTCAACCTGTATGCTGAGCAAATAATCTGAGAAGCTGGGTTCTATAAAGAAAAACATGGCATCAGGATTGGAGGAAGACTCATTAACAACCTATGATATGCAGATGATACAACCTTGCTTGCTGAAATTGAAGAGGACTTAAAAATATTTACTGATGAAGATCAAAGAGGACAGCTTTTGTTATGGATTACAGCTCAATGTAAAGAAAACAAGAATCCTCACCACTGGACCAGTAAACAACATTCTTGTCAACGGAGAAAAGATTGAAGTTATCAAGGACTTCATTCTTCTTGGATCAACTATCAACACTTACGGAAGGAGCAGTCAAGAGATCAGACAACATATTGCATTAAGCAAATCTGTTGCACAAGACCTTTTTAAAGTGTTGAAGAACAAAGACGTCAGCTTGAGGACTAAGGTGCTCCTGATCCAAGCCATGGTATTTTCAATAGCCTCATATGCATTTGAAAGTTGGACAGTGAATAAGGAAGGCCATAGAAGAATTGATACCTTTCAGTTACGGTGTTGAAGGAGAATACTGAAAGTGCCAAGGGTTGCCAAAAGAACCAATAGATCAGTTATGGAAGAAGTGCAGCCAGAGTGCTCTTTGGAGGCCAAGATGGCCAAACTTCATTTCTCATACTTTGGACATATTGTCAGGAAGGACCAGTCACTGCAGAAGGATATCATGTTTGATAAGGTCAGAGAAAAAGAGGATGACCACCAATGAGATGGATTGGTCAAGTGGCAGCATCGATGGACTCAAGCGTGGCAATAGTAGTGAGGTTGACCCAGGATTAGGCAGTGTTTCGTTCTGCTGTGCATAAGGTTGCTATAGGTCGGTACCAACTCAATGGAACCTAACAACAAAAACAATAGCTAATAGATTTAAAGAAAGAAGTAGATGAATCTACAATAATAAAGGTTGATTTTAATTAACCTCTTTCAAAAATGGATAGAACAACCAGAAAGAAACTCGATAAAGACACAGAGGAAATAAACCACACGGTCAGCCAACTGGACTTCGCAGATGTGCACATTGCATTGAACCCAACAACAGCACAAAACACATTCTTTTCCAGTGTGTAAGGAACATTCTCCAGAATAGGCCATGTGTTAGACCACAATACAAACCTCCATAAATTTAAAATATTAAAATACTAGAAAGCATCTTCTCAGATCATAATGGTATCAAATTAGAAATCAAGTATAAGAAGACCAAATAAATAAAGTAAAATACATGGAAACTGAACAACACACTGCTGAAAAGAGACTGGGTAGTGGAACACTAAAACATGAATTCACAAAGTTTCTAGAAACAAATGAGAATAAAAACAGAACATACCAATATCTTTGGGACACAACATCCATTACTGATAAAAAACAAAAACAAAAAAAACACTCAGCAATGTAGGAACTGAAGGGAAATTTTTCAATATAATTAAGATCAGATATAGAAAAACCAACACCTTATATTACTCTCAATGGCAAGAAACTGAAAGCCTTCTTTATGTGAACAGGAACCAGACAAGGATACCCTTTGTCACCACTTCTATTCAATATATTGCTGGAGTCTTAACAAGAGCTATACAGCAAGACAGGGAAATTAAAGGCATCTAAATTGGCAAGGAGGAAGTAAAACTCTATTTGCAGACGATATGATCCTATACAAAAAAAACCCCCAAAGACTCAGAAAAAAGCTACTAGACCTCATTGGAAGATTGAGCTAAGTGGCAGATTATAAGATCAACATACAAAAAGCAATTGGATTCCTCTATAACAAAAAAGACAATGTTGAAAAGGACATTAGGAAAGCATACCATTTACAATAACCGATCAAAGGATGAAATATTTAGGAATAAATGTAACCAGAGAAACAAAAGACCTATATAAAGAAAACTACAAAGCACTACTACAAGAAACCAAAAGAGACATAAAGAAATGGAAGAATGTACCATGCTCCTGAACAGGAAGATTTAACATTGTGAAACTGTCAATACTGCCCAAAGCAATTTATACAAATATTGCAATCCCAATCAAGATTCCAATGACATTCATCAAACAGAAGGAAAAAACTATTACAAACTTTATATGGAAAGGAAAGAGAACCAACACAAGCAAAGCACTGCTTAAGAAGAAGAATAAGTTTGGGAACCTTTCACTTCCTGATTTCAAAATTTATTACATGGCTACAGTGGTCAAAACATCTTGGTACCAGTTCAGTGAAAGATACATTGATCAGTGAAAGAGAATCGAGAATCCAGAAATTAACCCATCCACATAAAGCCAACTGATTTTCAACAAGGTACCTAAATATGTCACATGGGAAGGTGACAGTTTCTTCAACAGATTGTGCTGGTAGAACTGGAAAGTGATATGCAAAAAACTGAAACAAGACCTTTGCCTCACACCTTATAAAAAACCAACTCAGCATGGTTTAAAGACCTAAACGTGAATCCCAAAATTATGAAGGCCATCAATGAAAAAATAGGGGCAAATGTGAGGGCTCTAATTTAGGGCATACACAGACTACCAAACATTTTGAAAACTACACAAACAAAAGTAGACCAAATAGATGATTGGGACATACTAAAAATTAAAAACTTATATGCATCAAAAGACCTCACCAAAAGATTAAAAAGGGAAACCACAGAATGGGAAAAAACTTTTGCAACGACACATCGGACAAGGGACTAATTTCTAAAACATATAGGAAACTACAACACCTCTACAAGAAAAAGGCAAATAACCCAATTAAAAAATGGGCACAGGACAAGAACAGACACGTCACCAAGGAGGAGATACAGGCAGCCAACAAACATATGAAGAAATGTTCACAATCACTAGCTATTTTTTGTTGTTGTTGTTAAGTGCCGTCGAGTCTGTACCGACCCATAGCTACCCTGTATAGAGTTTCCGAGGAGCAGCTGGTGAGCTTGAGCCGCCGGTCTTGCAGTTCAAACGGCTTTGCAGTCTGGCGAATTAACTCACAGTGCCTCACCAGGACTCCTCACTAGCTATTAGAGAGATGCAAATCAAAACAACAATGAGATATCATCTCACACCAACAATAACAGCAAAGATCAAAAAGTAGAGGACAATAAATTATGGTGAGGATGCGAAGACAGTGGGACACTCCTGAACTGCTGGTGGGATTTAAAAATGGTCCAACCACTCTGGAAAGCACTATGGCGCTTCCTCAGAAGTTTGGAAATAGAAATATCTGATGTTCTAGTAATTCTTCTACTTGGTATTTACCCACAAGAAATACAAGCCGTAACATGAGTAGATCTATGCACACCAATGTTCATAGCAGCACTATTTACAATAGCAAAAAGATGGAGACAGCCTAAGTGCCCATCAATTGAAGAATGGATAAACAAATTGTGGTACATACACACAATGGGATATTATGCTACCTTGAAGAATAACAAGGAAGCTGCAAGCCACCGCATAACATAGCTGAACCTTGAGGACTTTATGCTGAGTGAAATTAGTCAGTCACAAAAGGAGAAATACTGTATAGGACCATTATTGTAAAAGACAAAGAAAAGAACCCTGACTAAAAAGGTGGGGGGCGGAATTCTTTGCTGGTTACTGGGATGGAGAAAGTGGGGTGAGGGGAGGGAGGGGAAGGTGGAGCACAGGGTAGCTAATAGACACAGGATAGCTTGATTGCTGTGGGGGCAGAACACATAAAGGGGGAGGGAAATGGAAGATCAAGGCATATGGGAGAACAGTTAGGCAGGTTTGCATGGCCTAGTTGGGTCAGAGGTAAATAATGATGTGTGCACAACCTTGGAACAACAGGGCTCTGGGATACAGGGATTGAGGCATGATTTGAATAGGTATATTGGGGGAAATGATGTTACGATGCATGGCTGTCTTTTGAATTCTGTTTTCCCTTGCAGAACATTGTAAAATGGACACGTGAGGGGGAGAGAGAAAGGAATAACCAGAAACATCACCACAGAAAGCTTGTAAGTCCATCTTCTGCCTATAACTGATTGGAATACCTTAAATGGGGCTACAACTTGCTGAGTGAAGAAGGTTGCCTGTGGAGCCTTTGCATTGCATGAGACCATAGGTGGAATCCTAAACCCTATCCAGAATCTTCCAAGGTGGGTAATCTCCACTTGAAAGGACAAGCAGACCAGCCTGGAACAGCTAGAAGAACAGATGATACTTCTTGAAAGAAAGACTGGCAGTAAAAATAAAAAACAATATTGGCAGTCTGACTGACTACTATAAGAACAAACAAGTTGCTTGCCCAGGAGACATCAAAGCAAGTGGTCAGGTTCCCTCAGGGTAAACCCCCTTCAAAGATGAAGACTCAAGTGGCATCACTTGGTCACTGATAAGGGGAAATGAGGGAAAAACAGCAGTAAAGTTGTGTGCTAAGTCCGACCAAGTTCAATGGACTCCCGTGAACCCGGGTGGAGACCTGGTTGGCCAGCAGTATAGCAAGACCTGGGGACTCCTGGTCCCAGGGGCAGTGCCATGGCCACAGAGGACTAGAGTAGAGAATGAAGCATCCAGCTGATAAGAAGTAAGGGGATATACACAAGAACACCCACACTTGCAGATAATACCCACTTGACCTGGCTTCAATGGCTGTCTGATCAGAACTCGACTAGAAGAAGAAAGAAGAGGAAAAAAAGTGTAATCTGATACAATTTAATGAACTTGACCTACACTTATGGTTGCAGTAGCTCAAAAGAGGGAACAAATCTTTACAGCGAGGATCATTCCCATCCCTTCAGTACTCAGGGTATACAGGGATGGGCACCTTGACATTGGCTACCCAAAATGGGGTGAGGGGGGCTACAAAGGCAAGATGTGACTGGCTTACAAGCTTTTAAGAGGGTCTGTAGATCCAGAGCACACAGAAGAATGTAGAATCTCCATTGAGTAGTATCCAATCTGTCTGGGCGGGGCTAATGAAACTAGATGGTGATAGGTGTCTTTTGGTACAATAGTGAATAATTGTTATCAGGACTGAGTGTGACGAAATGCAAAGATAGACGTTTTGTAGCAAAACAAGGGGAAGGGTTGACTTCACACTCCAGGAATGGAGGTCCCTGGTACCATCAAGGGAGAAGAGCAGAGTGCAGGACCCTACCCAGAGAATCAGTGATGCCAGAGATGGGGCAGAGATGATCACACGGAGAGATGGAGTGGCTGTGGACTCTGGACTCAAGGAGGGAGAGGTGCTATGTGCTGACTACCGGGGGTATACCCTTTGGTTGGTTGATGATGCATGGAGGGGATTGTAACCATGGCAATGAAACGATATACTATAGGATGAATATAAAACTAATTTTCT
>NW_006408757.1:1623235-1625384 GCF_000296735.1 Chrysochloris asiatica
GAAAAAAAAAAAAAAAAAAAGTCATCCATTACCAGGAACATTGATCATTGATGCTTATAGTTTTGTTTTGTTTATCCATTACCAGGAACATTGATCATTGATGCTTATAGTTTTGTTTTGTTTTTGATTCTCAAGAACCAATATTGGAACACCATCAGGGAAAATGCTCAACAATCAACAATGCTCATTACAGTGAGATGCTCACTGAAGAGCTGATGCCTAAGCTTCGGGTTATGTGCAGATGACTGCTTTCCATGGAAGTTGTAATCTTGTATGACATGGTGTCCCACATATATATACATACAATCATACATATGCATAAACACACACACGTATGTATTGCTAAGTGCTGCTGAGTTAGTTCCAACTCACTTTCTCTCAATCCATTGAAGGTAATTAAATATCATTACTTATCAGGTAGTTCCAATGCAGGGAGGTTTTCCACCTCTGCATTTTAATTACTTGAGTCACTTTGTCTGATTTCTTTATGTAAACTGAAATTGTCTTTTGTCTCTCAGACATTGTGGTGTCATTTTATTTGTATTTGATTGGTGATTGTATCTTGGTGTGCTTTTCTGCACTCACCACCTGTCTTCTGGTGGGTGTGATAGAAGATGGGAATTGTGTGCATTTCTCTGTTCACTGTTTATTTCAGGGTCGGTTGGATTGATGTTGGCCACTGTCTATCATTTCCTTGGTCATTTGTTGTTGTTAGGTTCTGTTGAATAGCTTCTGACTCATAACAACCTTATATAAAGCAGGACAAAGCAATTTTCAGTTCTGCACCAATCTCACAATTGTTATATTTTAGCCCATTGCCACAGCTATGGCGTCAATTTATCTTGTTGAGGATCTTCCCCTTTGTTACTGATCTACTTTACTGAGAATGATATCCTTCTCTGATACTTTTCCCTCCTGATAACATTTCCAAAGTCTGTGAGAAGAAGTCTCACCATTCTTGCATCTCAGTAACAATCCAGCACTATTTCTTTCAAAATAGATTCAATCAAAGCAGCAAGATGGTGGACTAGACAGAAAGACTGTACAGATGCTCTATATCAAAAAGATGGAAAACCAAATGAAACAGATACAGATGGTAGTCCTAGAACTCTGAGTTTCAGATGAAGGGATAGACAATTGTATTGAATGCTTACTAGGAGAGATAGCTAAAAAGACACAGCAAACAAACAAACAAAAAAGAGATTGGTGACCTGTGCCAGCTGACCAGCTACAGTACAACCATTTTGAGTTTTTCTAAGCAGCTCCACAGATAGTAAAACATACTGATATTCCAGAAGCATACTGGTGGCTCATGAAGATAAAGGTGCAATTTTTTTTTTCATGTTCTCCATACTCCCCTGGTGACCAGAGGTGAGGCCAGACCATCTGCCTACACCCCCCAGGGAAGCAACTGTTCTTCTGGTGGTCAGAACTGCACAGATGTGAGCACAGCACAGAATTGATGGAGGAGGGAGCTATCAGCATTAATATCCTTGCTCCAAATATACAGAGCCATCTATGGCCAGCCCTGGGCTAGCCCTCACTAGAAGAAGCACCAGATTAGACTCATGGATGAAACGAAAAGAAAAAGAGATTCTGATCTGTGCTGGGCAGCCAAGCACATCATGGTCATCTTTAATTTTCCCAGGTGACTTTCAAAGAAAAACTTGGGTAGATGACACAGAGGCATATCACTTATCAATGGACAGAAAGGTATGTATATTTTTTCTTGCATCCCACATAAACCTGGTAATGAGAGCTGTCCCCTATTTGCATATACTCCCAGAGAATCTCCTACTCTCTGGGATGTCAAAGTCACATCAAAATGTGTGGGGAAATAGCAGTACCAACGCTGGGACCAGTGATCAGGTGTGGCCTGTTCTAGACCTACAGACCTGGACCTGGTCAGTCCTGTACAAGCAGGACTTCTCACTCTCGGCTGCCCTCTAGGATTGAAATACCCTGATCCAACAGCTGCTTTGAGGTCTACATGAACTAAGAGGTTGAGTAAAAAAGTATCCACACTCCGGCTGGGCACTGGAGAGACGGGGGGTGAGGGAGGGGGGCAATATACAGGGAGGGAGAGGGAATGGGAAAAACGGGGCAGCTGGGGGAATAATTGGGCATAAGTGAAAGGGCCGAAGGGAAC
>NW_006408757.1:1640679-1643103 GCF_000296735.1 Chrysochloris asiatica
TAGAGTTTGTTTTAGATATTTTTGCGCTCTTTCATTGGGAACGTAGATATTTAATATGGTTATTTTATTTTTTTTCAATTGTCCCGTTAATCATGAGATAATGACCATCTTTATCTATTATGCTGGCTTTTGCCTTGAAGTTTATTCTATCCGAGATTAGCACTGCCACTCCTGTTCGCTTTTTATTGCAGTTAGCTCGATATATTTTTTTCCATCCTTTCACTTTTAATCTGTTTCTGTCTCTGTGTGTGAGATGCGTCTCTTTCAGACAGCATATTGACGAATCTTATTTCTTATCCATTCTGCCACCCTCAATCTCTTAACAGATGTATTCAATCCATTTACGTTCAGTGTAATTATCAATTGGTATTGATTATTTGTTGTCATTATATTCTATTTTTGTGGTGTTGCTGCTTCTTTGTTCTGTTTGTCTTTCTCTGTTGAATCCATGATTTGTGTGTTCTTTCTTGTGCGTTTCCTTATAGTTTTAATGTTTTCATATTCTTCTTGGATTCTCATTCTTTTGTATGCTGTGAAGTGTTAATTTTCTTTGCGGTTGCCTTATGGTCCATTGAATTCTCTGTTCATTTAGTGCAGTCTCTTTTATCCTGTAATCAACCTGACCTTCTCATTGTCTGGATCTCTGTTCCTATGTATTCACCTTCTTTTGCATTGTACTTATTTGGTTATAGACTGCCCTCCCAGAGTCTCTCGGTTTGTTCTTATAGTTTTGTTTTGTTAGCATTTCTTCTTTCTGTTGACTTAATTCAGGGAGGTGCTGCCACGTACGTCAATCTCTGGTTGTTGTCTGTTCTTGTTGATTCTCGGTCCACAGAACTCCCTTTAGGATGTTTTGTAGCGCAGGGTTGGCTTTGGTGAAGTCCCATAGCTTCTGTTTATCGTGGAATATTTTGATTACTCCCTCATATTTGATTTATAGCTTTCCTGGATAAAGGATTCTTGGTTGGCAATTTTTGTCTTACAGGGTTTTATATTTGTCTCCTCATTGCCTTCTCACTTGCATGGTTCCTGCTGAGAGGTCTGAGCTTAGTCTGACTTGTTTGCACTTGTATGTGACCCCTCTCTTTTCTCTTGCTGTCTTCAGGAGTGTCTCCTTTTCTTTGAGTTTGGAGAGCTTGAATATGATATGTCTTGGTGATTTTCTTTTGGGGTCCACCCTTCCTGGACTTCATTGGGCTTCTTGGATGTCTATCTTTTCACCCTGGAGGATGTTAGAGAAATTTTCTTCCAGTAGTTCTTTGGCTATTTCCTCTGTGGACTTGTGTGACTCATTTTGTTCTGGAATGCCAATAATTCTTAGGTTATTCCTCTTCATGTTGTCCAACATGAATCTTAGACTTCCTCTGAATTTTTTACCCTTTTTTGGGTTTGTTCTTCTATCTTAGTGGTATTGAGAGACTTGTCTTCCAGCTCACTGATTCTTCCTTCCGTCTCATCTATTCTACTCCTCTGCCCTTTCAAGGAGTTTTCTATTTCTGCCATTTTGTTGTTGATTGTTTGGACATCTTTCTTTAGGTTTTGGATTGTTACCAATGCTGTATCTTTCTTGTTTGATTGTTCCTGTAGCACTTTTCTGACTTCTTCCTTATTTTTCTCAACTCCATTTTAAAGTGTTTTGAAACATTCTATAATCATTTTTCTGAATTCTTTCTCAGGTATTTCCAAGGCCTGCCCTCCTTCCAGCATGGAAAGAGGGTCTACTTCTGGTTCATTTGTCTCAGATATTTTATCTTTTTTCTGGACATGTGCCGATATGGTCATTTTCTTTTGCTCAACAATTCTCGTCGGGTAGAAAACAAAGCCAAAATCAAAATCAAAGACAAAACGGCATTTTCCGATAGCAGGAGGGAGGCTATGTGACCGCTAAGTAACACCAGTCGGGTAGAAACAAAATCAAATGCAAAGTAAAAAACAAAAGCGATAATGTGATAATAATGAAGCAAGACAAAAAACAACATCAAAAAAAAAAAAAGGAGAAAGAATTCAGCATCAGAAAAAAAGAGATCAAATAAGGCAATCTCTAGTCGCATACACAAAAATAAAGAGAAAAAAAGAAAACAAGAAAAAAAATAAGAGACTCTTTATAGGGTTTCTAAGGAGCAGCTGGTGGGCGCGAACCACCGACTTTGCAGTTCAGAAGGCTCTGCAGTCTGTTCCCTTAACCCGCAAGGCCACAGCAGGTTTGCCTTGTTGCTGGTGGTAAAAACCACCTAAAATCGTCTCCGCTTGTGCTGGCTTGTGTCTTGATGGCCGGGACCTGAGTCTTGGAGGTTGGGCAGAGGGCTAGCCTGTGCTGCTGGATCAGGGAATTGCTGGAAGTCCCTCTCCTAATGACTTTTTATATGTTTTCTGAGGAGTGGTTGATGGGCATGAATAAGCATTCCTGTAATTCAAAAGACTTTG
>NW_006408757.1:1643203-1648780 GCF_000296735.1 Chrysochloris asiatica
AAAATAAAGGGGAGACCCAAATAGGGTTCCCAAGCGGGTGCACGTGCGCGCTCTGCGGGCCTATGGGATGCGGTTCGGTTGGGCTGGAGGGAGCCTCTCGCCCGCGCACGCCCAGCGGGGCCGGGGAACACGGCTCAGCTCAGCAGGAGGGGGGGCCGCTCGCCGGCGCACCCAGTGGGCTCATGGGATGCAGTTCGGCTGAGAGGGGAGCCGCTCGTCTGCATGCGCCTGGCGGGGCCAGCGAACACGGCTCAGCTCAGCTGGAGGGGTACCGCTTGCCTGCGGTTGCCTGGTGGGCCCGTGGGATGCAGTTAGGCTGGGAGGGGAGCCGCTCGCCAGCGCTCGCCTGCCAGTTCCCGGGAACGCTGTTCGACTGTGGGAGGAGGGTAGGGCCGCTCGCCGGCGCTCCTGGTGGGGCAGGTGGACCATTGGGCAGGGCAGAGGCGGCTCGGCTGGGAAAGCACAGTCCACGCCTGATGACGTCAGATAGTTGCCGCTTCTCCTCTTCTCTTGCCTGCCTGTTTTTTCCCTTTTTTTTAAAAAAACTAACTTCTCTCTGTGCGGAAATCCCATCCTGGGGCAGGTGTCCCTCGTCCTCTCTTCCCTTGTCTCCCTGCTCGAGTCTCCCCACTACTGGAGGCTTCACACAAGCTGGTTCCAGCCCGTGCCCCAAGCTAAAAGAGCTCGGGCTGCAGTGGCGGGGAGAAGTTTAAGAAGCCTGTAATTCCTCAGCACGATGATTTCTCAAAAAAGTGGGTCTAAGGCTCTGATGTACTGAGATTTATGGTGGCAGCAAGAGTGTGGGTTAGCCCCTGGAAGGTTTTACTCCCAAGTTCCCCTACCCCGATTCCGGAGCCCCCACTCACTCACGCCGCCTGGCTGGCTGCCCTGGCAAACCGGAACCCCCTCTGATTATTGACTTTTGAACTTATTCTTGCTAAGAGATTAAGGATGTTTCCATTCAATACTGTGTTGCTTAGTCTCAGGCGTATAGTAATGAATCCATGTTTCATTGCCAGTCATAATTAAAAAACAAACAAACAAACAAAAACTTTTGTTGAGAATTGAGTGAAGGTTTATAGGCAGAGCATCAGTTTTATATTCAACAAATCATTGCAATACTTGTATTCCATTCCATGGACCATCAGCTAACAATATTTGCTGCTATTACCCCCACCTTTTTTTTTTTTGATGTACACATACAAGATTTAAAAAATATATTTGTTTGACTGTCCAAAGGGCACACTTTGGAAGCCAGCCTCTTGCCTGCAGGCATACACTGCCTTTCTCATTCCATGGCCTATAGTACTCTGCTGCTCTTTCTATGCCATCGCCTCTGCCACCATCTTTGTTGTTGCTGCTATTCTGATTAGGATCCATTACTTCTCTTTAACTTTTAGTCTGTTTTTATCTTTGTGTGTAAATTGTGTCTCTTGTAGGCAGCATATTGAAGGGTCTTGTTTTCTTATCCATTCTGCCACTCTCTGTCTCTTCACTGGTGCATTTAATCCATTGACATTCAGTTTATTGATAAGTATGAATTAATTGCTGTCATTTTGTTAATTTTTGTGGTGCTGTTCCTTCCTTTGTTCTGCATGCCTTCTTGTGTTGAGTTCATTTTCTTATGCTAAAATTAAAAAGTTTTAATGTTTCCTTGTCCTACTTGGATCTTCATTTCCATGGTAAGTTGTGATATATTAATTTTCTTTGGAGCTACCCTATAGTCTATTAAGTTTTCCATGCATTTAAGACAGTTTATTGTATCCTGCAAACTACCTGACCTCCTCACCACCTAGATCACTGTTCCTGTATTTTTCAATTCTTTAACATTGTTAATATTTTGATTGGCCTCACAGGTCCTCTGAATTCATTGTTGTAATTTTGTTCTGTTCTGAACTCTGCTATCTGTTGACTGAGATCCAGGTGGTGTTGCCACAGCTGTCAATTTCTGGTTGTTCTCTGTTCTTGCTGGTTTTCATTCCAAATAACTCCCTTTAGGATGTTTGGAAGTGCTGGATTGGCTTTGACAAAATTTCTTAGCTTGAATGTTTTGATTGCACCATGATATTTGATTGACAATTTTGCTGGATAGATGATTCTTGGCTGACAGGTTTTTTTTTTTTTTTTTTCTTTTCTTTTAAGGTTTTGTATATGTCTCTCCATTTCCTTCTTATCTGCATGGTTTCTGCTGAGAAGGCAGAGCTTAATCTGATTTGCTTGCCTTTGTAGGTAACACTTCTCTTTTCTCTGGCTGCTTTTAGGATTCTTTCCTTGTCTTTGATGTTGGAGAGCTTGATTATGATATGTGTTGGTTAATTTCTTTTGGGGTCTATCTTTCCTGGGTTTCATTCAGCTTCTTGAATGTTTATCTTCTCATCCTTCAAGATGTTGGGGAAATTTTCTTCCAGTAGTTCCCCAACTATCTCCTCTTTGGAATTCTGTGATTCTTCCTGCTCTGGAATGCCAATGATTCTTAAGTTATTCCACTTCATGCTATCCAGCATGAATCTTAGACTCTCTTCAGATTTCTTAATCCTTTTTTCTGCTTGCTCTTTTATCTTAGCAGTATTGAGAGATTTGTCTTCCAGCTCACTGGTTCTGTTTCCATATCTTCACTTCTACACCTTTGACCTTTCAGTGTGTTGTCCATTTATGATATTTTATTATTAATCATATGGACCTCATTTTGAAGGTTTTTAATTTATTCCAATGCTATATCTATCTTGTTTGATTGCTCCTGTAGCACTTTCCTGACTTCTTCCTTATTTTCCTCCACCCTTTTCAGAGAATTTGAATTTGTTTCCATATCATTCTTCTGAATTCCTTCTCAGGCAGATCCAAAACTTGCTCTTCTTCTACTGGAAAGTCTGTGTCTGCTTCTAGTTCATTTATCAGTTACTCTTTTCTTTTTTTGTGTTGAGATCTTTTTTGGGTTTTCTTGGACATTTTCAGTAGTTATATGGTGTTTTAATGCTTAAATGGATGTATGTTGTTGTGTTGTTAAGTTTACTGAGTGTCTCCTGATGGATATGATCTGGATAAAGGCTTCCCTTTTCAAATGCAATTCCTAGCAGCTCGTATTGGCTGTTGTCCAGATGGTGGTATATTATGGGGTATGCTTGTAGCTTGGATATATGAGCACAATTGCTGTCTCCTTTTGGGTAAGGTAGGGGGAGAAAATTCCTACCCCCAGGAAAAGAGTGGGACCAAAGGGACCAAAAATAGAAACAATATAAAAGCAGAGACAAAAGCCACCACTCCAAAACAAAAATAAAATTGTAGTTTACTGTCCATTAGCCTTTGTTGCGCAGGCAGAGATAAAGGGTCCTGCCCAGGTCAACTTTAGGGCTGGGTCCTAGAGTCAGAGGTCATAAGAAGCTGCCTGCAGGCCTAATGGGGCTCTCAACCGCCTCTCTATGCCACGGAAAAACTGTGGACACAGTGCTGGAACCTTTTTGGGGTGTGCCTCCGCCTGCATGAAGGCATCCAGGCTGGGCAGTGAGGGAGCAACAAGGGAGAAGAGAAAAGATACGTGAAAAACTAAAAGTAAGAAATGAAAAATTGGTCACACCTCCTCCTCCAGATGCAGATCCACAGCTTCTAGTGTGTGTCATCGCCTCTGTTTGGCTGTGTGTGTCACTCCCTCTGAACTCAATCCAGGCCAAGGGGCCCATAGAAAAGTTATCAAATCACTGTATTTTGCTTCCACAGTCAGATTTCTCCACAGGTCGGTGTGGGAAACTGGCACCTTATACAAGATCCAAAACTCTGGTGCTGTCCCAAGAATGCTCCTTCACTGTTTTTTCCACACCTCCACAGAGGAGCTTTCCTACCTCTCTCTGCTTCACCCGCCCCCAAATCTGAAGTCCTAGGATCCATTACTTCTCTCATGCTCTTCTATCTTGATGATGCTAGTGTCCTCTGTTCCTGAAATGCAGATTAACTGCCCCCTCCTTTTAGTTACACGTCTTCTTCATTTACAGTTGTGACAATCACCGTTAGTCCTAATAACAATTACTCACAATTGAATCATAAGCTCCTATTCCTATCATCACCAGACCCATCTGGACAAGAGAAAATCTATTTAGTGGGGATTTTATCTTACCCCTGTTGTTCTGACCCTAAGAACCCTCATGAATGCTTGTAAGTCAGCCACTTCATGCCTTTATACTCACCAATTTTGATAGCTGAAGTCTAAGTGTACTAGGGAGGCAAGCTTGATCCTTGATATAAATAAACTTTCCATTTCAGTTGGAATTTGGGGCAACTTCATCCATAAGCAGAGGTCCAGTTTATCAAGTTGTAGCAATTTATGCTTTTTTTCCTATATCAAGCTTCTATACCTTCATCTGAGCAAGTTATCGTCACTAAGCCATCCAAGCTAGGTCAAATGGGTACTATCTGAATGTTTGGGAGTTCTCCCTTTCTTCCCCCACCTTCAGACCAATTGACTGCTATACTCTTAACTGTAGCACCCAGTAGCTGGATCGTTATCCTTGGGCTCTAGAGTTCACAGTTCCCTGAATTTCAAACCAGCCAGCCCATTCCTCTTCTCTCTCTCATCTCAAGGTCACTGGGTGTCTATGGGAACACAACCAAACTTGGCTCTGTTCTTTCATTACTGCATTTACCTCACTCCCACTCACCAGTTGACCAGAGTGGTTGCCATCGAGTCTACAAGACTGTTCATGTGTTCCCTTGAGTTTCAGTCTTAGAAAGGGTTTTACCTTGATAGGCTGAATTTTCTTGCCTTGATGACCCCAAGGCAAACAGCTTGCTTGATATTGTCACAGCCAAACAGTCTGCAATCCCCCTCCCCTCATGGCTTCCTTTCAATAAGTATCTTCTATTCCTCTAGCCATTCCGGGTTCATCTACATGCCCTTTCAATTGGGGATGTCCCAACTCCGAAGATTCTGGATGGGTGGGTCTCAGAATTCCATCTAAGTCCCCATTCTCCAAAAAGGCTCAAAAAAGCCTAGTTTCCTGGGCATATTTTAGTACCCTTTTCCCTTTTAGATAATCCAGTCAGTTAAAGACTGAAGATGGCCTCATAATCTTTCTGTAATTCATTCTTCTGTTGATGAATTCTTCTGTCTCCATCTTTTTGCTATTGTGACTAGAGCTGTGATGAACATTGGTGTGCATATACCTACTAATGTTCTGGCTATTATTTCTTGTGGATATATACCAAGTAGAGGAATTGGTGGATCATAAAGTTTATATTTCTTACTTTCTAAGGAAGCATCATATGTTTTCCAGAGTGGTTGAACCATTTTACAGTCCCACCAGCAATGTAGGAGGGTCTCCATCTCTCCACACCCTCACCAGTATTTGTTGTCCTCTGCATTTTTGAACTTCGCAGGTACCTCTGGTGTTAGATGATATCTCATTGGGTTTTTTGATTTACATGTCTACAATAGCTAATGATCGTGAACATTTCTTCATATGTTTGTTAGCTGCCTGAATGTCTTCCTTGGTGAAGTGTTTATTCGTGTCCTGTACTCATTTTTTAATTGTTGTTGTTGTTGTTGTCAGGTACCATCGAGTCAGAATCGACTAACAGCGACGCCATGCA
>NW_006408757.1:1651234-1670709 GCF_000296735.1 Chrysochloris asiatica
CGTGGATATTATCCTATCCGTTACAGCACTGTACCTCATGACTGATCTGGATATGTTCTTTTTGACGATGAATGCAACACCATTCCTTTTCCATTTGTCATTCCCTGCATAGTAAACCATGTGGTTGTCAGAATCAAAATGGCCAATACCAGTCCATTTCAGCCCACTAATGCCTAAGATATTGATGTTTATGTGTTCCATTTCAATTTTGACAACTTCCAATTTTCCCAGATTCATACTTTGTTCATTCCATGTTCCGATTTTCAATGGAACGTTTTTAACTAGGGTATTTGTATTTTACTCAAAGAGGTGTTGTACTTTCCTATAAATTTTAGAGATTAGACCCTTGTCTGATATGTTGTTGGAAAAAAAAAATTTCCTAGTTTGTGGGCTCCGTTTTACTTTTAGTGAAATATTTTGACGCACACAAGTTTCTAAATTTTAGTATGTTCCAGGCATCTATTTTGTCCTCATTGTTTGTGTGTGTTTTTACCACATTTGTTAGTCTATGTAGGCTATGTTTTAGAATCATTGTTTGTTCCACTTTTTTATTGATGATCTTTATAGTTCTTGGATTTGCATTTAGCTCTTTAATCCATGTTAAGCTAGTTTTTGTATGTGGTGTGAGATATGGGTCTTGTTTTATACTTTTGCAATTCAATTTCCAGTGTTGCCAATACCATTTGTTGAAGAGACTATCTCTTTCCCATTTAGTGTATTTCATCTCTTTGTTAAAGATCATTTGACTGTATGTGAATGGCTTTACTTCTGGGTTCTCATTTCAGTTCCATTGATGTATGTATCTTTCATTGTACCCATATCAGACGTTTTTGACCATTGTGGCTGTGTAGTAAGTTTTAAAATATGGAAATAAGATGTCTCCAACTTTGTTCTTCTTCTTAAGGAGTACTTTGCTTATCCGAGGTCTCATTCCTTTCCATATAAAGTTCATGATCATTTTTTCCACCTCTTTAAATAATATTGTTGCAGTCTGGATTGGGATTGTGTTATATCTGTACATTGCTTTGGGTAGTATTAACATTTTCACACTGTTATGTCTTCCTATCAAGGAGCATGTAATTTTCTTCCATCTTTGTAAACCTCTTTTGGTTTCCTGAAGTAGTGTTTTGTAGTTTTCTCTGCATAGGTCTTTTGTTTCTCTGTTTAGATTTATTATTAAATATTTAATCATTTGGTGTCTATTATAAATGGCATTATTTTCCTGAAATCTTTTTCAGAACTGTCTATTAGTGTAGAAGAATCCAACTGATTTTTGTATGTTGCACTTTTACCTTGCCACTTTGTTGACTCTTCCAATGATTTCCAATAGTTTTTTTTTTTTGCCGAGTCTTTATGATTTTCTATGTGTAGGATTATATCATCTGCACATACAGAGACCATTACTTCTTCTTTGCCAATCTGGATGCATTTAATCTCCTTTTCTTGCCTTATAGCATTATTACCAATAATGCATGTTGTTGTTTTTAGATTCCATCAACTCATGAAACCCAATGCACAACAGGAGAAAACACTGCCTGGTTCTGGACCAAACCTCACAATTGTTGCATGCTTGAGTTCATTGGTGCTGCCACTTTGCCAATCCATCTCATGGGGTTCTTCCTCTTTTCCTCTGACCCTCCACCTTACCAGTGACTGGTCCCTCTTGACAATATATCCGAAGTGTGAAAGACAAAATTTGATCATCTTGGCCTCCAAGGAGCACTATGGCTATACTTCTCCCAACACAGAGCTGTTTGTTCTTTTGGCGGCCCATGGTACTTTCAATATTCTCCTCCAACACCATAACCCAAATGCACCAATTCTTCTATGGTCTTCCTTACTCACTATTCAGCTTTCATATGCATATGAGGTTATTGACAATACCATGGCTTGGGTAACGTGCATCTCAGTCTTCAAACTGACATCTTTGCTCTTCAACACTTTAAAAAGTTCTTGTGCAGCAGATCATCATTTGATTTCTTGACTGCTGCTTCCATGAGTGTTGATGGCTGATCCAAGAAGAAAGAAGTCCTTGACAACTTCAATCTCTTCTCCCTTGGTTCAGTGGTAAGGATTTTTGTTTTCTTTATATTGAGATGCAATCATTACTGAAGGCTGTGGTCTTTGATCTTCATCAGTAAGTATTTTAATTCCTTTTCATTTTCAGCAAGCAACATTGTATCATCTGCATATCACAGGTTGTTGTTGATGAGTCTTCCTCCAAATCTAATGCCACGTTTTTCTTCATATAATTCAGCTTCTCCGATTATTTGCTCAGTATATAGGTTGAATAAGTATGGTGAAAGAATACAATCCTGTCGCACACCTTTCTTAATTTTAAACCATTCAGTGTTCCCTTGTTCTGTTCAAAGAACTGCCTCTTGATCCATGTATAGATTCCTCATGAGCACAATTAAGTGTGCTGGAATACTCATACTTCACAATGTTGTTCATAGCTTGTAATGATCCACACAATCGAAAACCTTTGCATAGTCAATAAAGCACATCTGTCTGCTATTCCCTGCTTTCAGCCAAGATCCATTGGATGTGAGCAATGCTATCCCTTGTTCTATGTCCTCTTCTGAATCCGGCTGGAAACTTTGGAAGTTCTCTGTCAATGTATGGTCACAGACATTTCTGTATTTCTTTTAGTAAAACTTTACTCGCATGGGATATCAAAGAGGTTGTCCAATGATTTCCGCATACCTCTCTTTGGAATGGGCACAAATACAGATCTCTTATAATCAGTTGGTCAGATAGTTGTTTTCCAAATTTCTTGATATAGATAAGTGAGTGCCTCCAGTGCCGCCTGATTTTCTTGAAACTCTTCCAGTTTTATTCCATCAGTTCCTGGTGCCTTGTTCTTTTCCAATTCCTTCAACACACATTGGACTTCTTCCTTCAGAATAACTTGTTATCCTTGACCTTTCTATCAATCCTTTGGATGTGCCTAAATAGCATTCTCTTCAATTAGTTTTCAGGTAATTCCAATGTCTTTTTTCCTCAAAAATGTTTTCTAGTTCTGCCTCTTGATCACTTGTTTGAGTCACTCTGTCTTGTTTTTTTGTGTGAATAGAAATTTTCTGCTGATTTTGAGACATTGTTATGTTGTTGTATTTGTATTTGTATTAAGTTGCTGATTGTATGTTAGTGTTTTCTTGGACCCTAACCAATTCACGCTTCATGCAGGTCAGTTTTGTATGAATTTGGCTGATTTTTTGTTTGTTGTTTTTTATCCAGTGAATAGCAGCTGATATTGGCTTTGCCCAGTCAGTGGAGTTGTAGAGTATGGTTGTGGTTGGGTTGTATGACTGCAGTGTCTATCTGCTTCCAGGTGTGAAAAGAAGAGAAAATTCATACACAGTGGAAGAAAACAAACACAAATCAGCAAATGATTGTGAACAAAAGATAATAGTAAAAAAAATAAAAGATAAATGCAGGCAACAACTAACAAAAAATACAAAAACCAAAGAAGTAATGAAATAATAGGGAAAATAAGATTGAAAATAAAAAGAATGAAAAAATAGTTAAACACAATTAGGGAAAGTAATGAAGGAAAGGGAAAGAGACCCAAGAGTAGTAACAAAACAATTAAAAATTAAAATTAAATTAAGAGGGATTAAAAAATAAGAAAAAAGAAGCAGCAGTAGTTGTATAAAAAGAAAAGCAGAAAAAGGAACTAAAAATGAAAGAAAAGGAGAGAATTCTGGCATCTCCTGCCAGTCATGGACCTCACGTTATGAGTGAGCAACAGATGAGATGGTTACATCCAACCTTATATGAAGATCCTGTAAGGTTAAGTGTTGCCTGTTCTGGGTACCCCATATGGAAGTAGTTCATGCAATTCATCCCAAAGCTACTTGGAATCATGGTATTTTTATCACTGAAGGAAGCAAGGGGGAGAGGTATCTCTAATGCAGGGCTATGTATAACCAGCTCTGCAGATCTGGAGTAGGTATACTTGATTCCAGAGGCCAAGTCTGGTGCTACTAGCGTCACACATATTTTGATGTGACTTCAACAGCCCAGAGAGCAGGAGATTCTCTGGGATTGTATGCAGGTGGGGGAAGGCCACACCTCTAGTCATCAGCATAATATAGGGTACAAAAAGAAAAATATCTCCCCATCTGTCCACTAGTAAGTAGTATGCCTCTGCATCAGGTACTACTCTCTTGCCTTCAAAGTTGCATGCAAAAATTTAAGATGGACATACCATAGCTGGCCTGTTTCCTGCCATAGACCAGCAGTTTCTTTCTGCGTGTGTTTTTTTTTCTCCCTTATGCATCCGTTCAGCTGTTTCTCTTAGTGATGGTTAGCCTAGGGCTAGCTATTGCTGATTCTGCTGCAGAGTGCTTCCCCCTCCTTTAATGGGGCCCACAACCTCTGTGTGATTCTGACTACCAGTAGAGTGGGAGCTTCCCTACGGTTGGGGGTCAGCTGCTCCTCTGGTCACCAGGGGAGTGTGAAGAACAAGAAAAAATAATTGCTCCTGTAAGCTACAAGTATGTTTATGCAACCCCAGTAAGTTTTCTTGTCTCTGAAGCCATTCACAAAACTCAAGATGGCTGCATATCATCAATCTCTCTCCTTGTTTTGCTATGTCTGCTCAGCTTTCTCTCCTAGTAAACATTCAATCCACTTATCTATCCCTTTATCTGAAACTTACAGTTCCAGGACTACCATATGCATTTGTTTCATTTGGTTATCCATGTCCATACAACCTTTCAACTGAGTCTGCCATCTTGCTGCCTCTTTGACATTACAATTTATGAAAGAATATTATGAAAAACTGTATGGCAACATAGTGGATAACTTAGATGAAATGGGAAAATCCTTAGAAGTATAGTGAGTAAAGAGATTGAAGCAATGATGAAAAACCTTGCAACAACAACAAAATGTTGAATCAGAGGTCTGCATTGGGAAATATGGTGCTATGGGTTAATGTGCTGAACTACAAGGTCAGTTTGAATTGCAAGGTCAGTGGTTTAAGATCACCAGTTGCTCCTTGGAAACCCTATACAGGGTCGCTATGGGTCGGAACCGACTTGATGGCATTTAACAATAACAACAACAACAAACCAAACACTTACGATTTGACATCAATACTGTTTAAATACTTCCAGCTTCTTGGATTATTTGCTCAGCATACAGATTGAATAAATATGATTAAAGAATACAACACTGATGAACACCTTTCCTAATTTTAGACCAGACCTTGTTCTTGTTGAACATCTACCTCTTGGTCTATGTACAGGTTCCTCATGAGTGCAATTAAATGTTTCTGAATACTCATTCTTCACGATGTTGTCATGATCTACACAATCAAAAGCCTTTAATCAATAAAGCAAAGGTAAACATCTTTCTGGTATTCTCTGCTTTCAGCCAAGATCCATCTGATATCATCAATGATATCCCTCTCTCCACATCCTCTGCTGACAAACTGACAGACGAGTGGTGGATTTTACTCATGGAATCCTTCGATATTTCAAGTTGAGGCATGACATTTTTCTTCAATTCTTTCAACTTGAGAAATACTGAGTGTGTTCTTCCCTTTTGGTCTTGTATATAGAGGTCTTAGCACATTTTATTATGCTTGACTTTAATTATTATGCTGCCCTTGTAATTTTCTGTTTACTGCTTTTCTCCCTCATTTCTTCCCTTTGTTTTAGCATCTCTGCCCTGGAGAGCAAGATTCAGATTATTTTCTAGCATCCATTTTGGTATTTTTCCTTCTTTCCTGTCTTCTTAAGGACCTTTTGCATTCTTCCTGTACAATGTTCTTCATGTGATCCCAAAGCTCTTCTGGTCTTCTGTCATTGGTGTCTAATGAATCAAACTTATTCTTTTTTTAAAGTTTTTTATTGTGAATTATGTGGATTTACATGGGAGAACATCAGTTTTACATTCATCCTATCATATTTTGTTTCATTGCAATGATTGCAGTCCCTCCATGCATCATCAAATAACCAAAGGGTATTCCCACAGACCCACACACAGCCCCTCTCACTCCCTGAGTCCAGTGTTGCCAGTGGCTCCATATGTTCACATCATCGTCTCTGTCTCCATCGCTGGCATCACTGCCTCTCTGGGTAGGGTCCCGTTCTCCTCTGATCTCACTTGATGGTCCCGGGGACCTCCACTTCTGGGCTGCAAAATCAATCTCTCCCCTCCTTTTGTCAAAAAACATCTACCTCTACATTTCTGATCCTCACAGTCAGTCCTGATGGGAATTATTCACTATTGTACTACAAGAGTCTTAGCCTCATCTCCTTTCGTTAGTCCTGTCCCAAAAGATTGGAAAACATTCAGTGAAGATTCTACCTATACCTGCCCTGTCTGGAACTAAGCTCACTATTGAAAACTTGTAAGCCAGTCACTTTTTGCCTTTATAGCCACCCCCAATTTTAGGAAGCCAATGTCTAAGTTGCCCATCCCTGTCAACACTGTCTACCGAGAGGATGGGAGTGATCCTTGCTATAAAGACTTGTTCCCTTTTTTGAACTACTATATCCATAAGTATAGGTAAAGTTCATCAAATTGTAATGGATTACTCTTTTTTATTTTCCAGCTCTTCTTTCTTCTTCTAGTTGAGCTCTGATCATCCAGCACTTAAAACCAGGTGAAGTGAGTACTGTCTGCAAGTATGGGTGTTCTATTTTGTTGTTGTTGGGAATTTTTGGTTTATTTATTTATTTATTTTTAAGGTTTTATTGTGAATTATGTGATAGTTTACATGGGAGAACATTCGTTTTACATTCATCCTATAGTATATCATTTCATTGTTATGGTTACAATTCCCTCCATGCATCATCAATCATCCAAAGGGTATACAGTACAAGCATGTCCCCGGTCATCAGCACACAGCCCCTCTTCATCTCTGTGTCTAAAGTCCCCAAAAGCTCCATCTCTCCATGTCATCGTCTCTGCCTCCATCTCAGGCATCACTGCTTCTCTGGGTAGGGTCCTGCTCTCCACTTGTCTCCCATGATGGTCCCAGGGACCTCCGCTCTTATTCTGAAAAGTTAATCACTCCCTTCCTTGCTAAAAAACGTCTGCCTTTACAACCCCAACCCTCACAAGCAGTCCAGATATCAATTATGCATTATTGTATCGCAAGAGATCCATCAGGATTTCATTTCATCAGCCCCGCCTAGACAGATTGTATCCTACTCAGTGGAGATTCTACTGTCCTCCATGTCCTATGAATCTAGCTTCCCTCTTGAATGCTTGTAAGCCAGTCACTTTTTGCCTTTGTAGCCCCCCCATTTTGGGTAGCCAATGTTCAAGTTGCCCTTCCCTGTGTACTCTGTGTATGGAGGGGGTGGGAATGATCCTTGCTGTAAGGATTTGTTCCCTCTTTTGAGCTACTGCATCCATAGGTGTAGGTCAAGTTCATCAAATTGTATCACATTACGCTTTTTTCCCTCTTCTTTCTTCTTCTGGTTGAGCTCTGATCATCTAGTCATTGAAACCAGGTCAAGTGGGTATTATCTGCAAGTGTGGGTGTTCTTGTGCTGATGCCCTCACTTCTTATCTGCTGGACGCTTCACTCTCCACTCTAGTCCTCTGTGGCTATCACTGACTCTGGGCCCAAGAATCCTCAGGTCTTGCCACACTGCTGGCCAACCAGGTCTTCACCCAGGTTCACAGAAGTCTATTGAACATTGTAGGGCTTAGCTCACCGCCTCATTGCTGGTACTCCCACACTTCCCCTTATCAGAGAGTAGTCACCAATCAGAGTGTGTATTCCCATTGAGTCTTAGTCATGGAAGGGGGTCTGCACCGAGGGAACCCGACCACTTGCCTTGATGTTTCCTGGGCAAGCAACTTGCTTGTTCTTGTAGTAACAGTCGGTCTGCCTCAATTGTTTTGTATTTTTAAGTATGGGTGTTCTTGTGCATCTCCACTCACTTTATATCAGCTGGACACTTCACTCTCCTCTCTAGCCTCTGTGGCCATGCCACTGCCTCTGGGCCCAGGAGTCCCCAGGTCTTGCCATACTTCTGGCCATCCAGGGCTCCACTCAGGTTCACAGGGGTCTATTGAATGTGGTCGGACTTAGCTCCCAACTTCATTGATGTTTTTTCCCCCTCTTCCCTTTATTGTGACCAGTGTGGTCACCAGCAAGTCCACATGCCTGCTCATGTATTCCCCTTGAGTCATTCTTGGAAAGGAGTTTGCTTTGAGGTGACCCAATCACTTGCCTTGATGGCTCCCGGGTGAACAGTTTACTTGTTCTTTTAGTAATCAATTAGACTGCCATTATTGTTTCTGATTTTTCCTGCCAGTCTTTCTTTCATGAAGTATCTTCTGTTCTTCTAGCCGCTCCAGGCTGGTCTACTCGTCATTGCCAGTGGAAATTTTCCACCTCAGATAATTCTGGATGGATTCTGGATTCCACTTATGGTCTTTTGCAATGCAAAGGCTCCACAAGAAGCCTCTTTCTAGCCCGCTTTAAGGTATTCCAATCAGTTATAAGCTGAAGACGGACTTACAAGCAGGCTATTGTGATGTTTCTGGCTATTCTTTTATCCCCACCTCAAGTGTCTATTTTACAATAGTAGGCAAGGGAAACCAAGATTCAAAAGACAGTCAAGCACCTTAAAATTATTCCCCTCCTTTATCCATTCAAACCATGCCTCAATCCCTGTATCCCTGAGCCCTGTTTTTCCAAGGTTGTGCATACAACATCATTTACCTCTGTCCCACATAGCCCATGTGAACCTGCCTAACTGTTCTCCCATCTGCCTTGTTCTTTCATTCCCATCCCCCTTCTTGTGTATTGAGCTCCATACCACCCCAAGCACCCAACCTATACTGTGTCTATTCCCTACCATGTGCTCTATCTTCCCTTCCCTCCCTCTCCTTGTCTCATCCCATATATCCTGGTGATCAGCAACTCTCTCTCTCATTTTTTTTTCCTTTAGTGTGGGTTCTTTTTCTTAATCTTTTACAATAATGGTCCTATGAAGAATTTCTCCTTTGTGACTGACTAATTTCACTCAGCATAATGTCCTCAAGTTTCATCCATGTTATGCAGTGGCTTGCAGCTTCATTGTTGTTTTTCAAAGTAGCATAATATTTCATTGTGTGTATGTACTACAGTTTGTTTATCCATTCTTCAGTTGATGGGCACTTAGGTTGTCTCCATCTTTTGCTATTGTAAATAGTACTGATATGAACATTGGTGTGCATATATCTTCTTGTGTTATGGCTCGTGTTTCCTGTGGGTAAATACCAAGTAGAGGAATTGCTGGATCATAAGATCTGAGGAAACGCCATAGTGCTTTCCGGAGTGGCTGGACAATTTTGCAAACCCATCAGCAATGTAGGAGGGCCCCAGTCTCTCCACATCCTTGCCAGAATTTATTGTTTTCTACTTTTTTTAATCTTTGCTGTTATTGCTGGTGTGAAATGATATTTCATTGTTGTTTTGATTTGCATCTCTCTAATAGCTAGTTATCGTGAACATTTCTGCATTTGTTTGTTGGCTGCCTGGATCTCCTCCTTGGTGAAGTGTCTGTTCATGTCCTGTGCCCATTTTTTAATTGGGTTTTTGTCTTTTTCTTGTAGAGTTGCTGTAGTTTCCTATATATTTTAGAAATAAGTCCCTTGTCTGATGTGTCATTGCAGAAGAACCCATTCTGTGGGTTCCATTTTTATTCTTCTGGTGAACTCTTTTGATGCACACATGTTTTTAATTTTTAGTATGTGCCACTCATCTATTTTGTCTGCTTTTGTTTGTGTAATTTTCAGAATGTTTGGTAGTCTGTGTATGCCCTGAATTAGAACCCTCATATTTGTCCCTATTTTTTCAATGTTGTTGTTAAGTGCCATCGAGTCAGTTCTGACCCATAGTGACCCTGAACAGGGTTTCTGAGGCTGTAAATCTTTATGGGAGCAGAAGGCGGAGCAGCAGGTAGTTTCGAACTGCTGACCTTGCGGTTCACAGCCCAATTCATAATGACTACACTACCAATGTTGACCTTCATAATTTTGGGATTCACATTTAGGTCTTTAATCCATGCTGAATTGGTTTTTATATAAGCATGAGGTAAAGGTCTAATTTCAATCTTTTGCATATCGTTTTCCAGTTCTGCCAGCACAATCTATTAAAGAGAATATCTCCTGCACATGCAATATACCTAGGCACTTTGTCAAAAATCAGTTGGCTGTATGTGGATGAGTTAATTTCTGGATTCTCCATTCTGTACCATTGATCAATATATCTTTCATTGTACCAGTACCAGGCTGTTTTGACCACTGTAGACATGTAGTAAATTTTGAAACCAGGTAGTGAGAGGCTTCCAACCTTGTTCTTCTTCTTGAGCAGTGCTTTGCTTATCTTGGGTCTCTTTCCTTTCCATATAAAGTTTGTAATTGTCTTTTCCATCTCTTTGAATAATTTAATTGGAATCTGGATTGGGATTGCATTATATGTGTAAATTGCTTTGTGCAGTATAGATATTTTCACAATGTTGAGTCTTACTGTCCTGGAACATGGTCTGTTCTTCCACTTCTGTAAATCTCTTTTGGTTTCTTGTAGCAGTGTTTTGTAATTTTCTTTGTATAGGTCCTTTTTTACTCTGGTTACATTTATTCCTAAATATTTCATCCCTTGGGTGGCTATTGTAAATAATATTTCTTTCCTAATGTCCTTTCAGCGCAGTCATTGTTACTATAGAGGAATCCAACTGATTTTTGTATGTTGATCTTATACCCTGCCACTTTGCTGAATCTTCCAATGATATCTAGTAGCTTTTTAACTGAGTCTTTGTGGTTTTTTACGTATAGAATCATATCATCTGCAAATAGAGAGAGTTTTACTTCCTTGTTGTCAATTTGGATACCCTTAATTTCCCTATCTTGCCATATAGCTTTGACTATGACTTCCAAAACAACACTAAATAGGAGCAGTGAAAAAGGGCATCCTTGTCTGCTTCCTGTTCCCAGAGGGAATGCTTTCAAATGTAGGCTGTTGGTTTTGTATATATGCTTTTGATTATGTTGAGGAATTTTCCTTCAATTCCTCCTTTGTTGAGTTTTTTTTTTTTTTTTTAATCAGGAATGGATGTTGGATTTTGTCAAATGCCTTTTCTGCATCAATTGATATGATCATGTGGATCTTTTCCTTTTTTTATTTATATGGTGGGTTACATTGATTATGTTTCTAATGTTGAACCATCCTTTTTATGAAACACACTTGGCCATCATGTATTATTTTGTTGATGTGCTGTTGGATTCTGTTGGCTTGTATTTTGCTGAGAATTTTTGCATCTATGTTCATGAGGGATTATTGGTCTATAATTTTCTTTCTTAGTTATGTCCTTCCCTGGTTTTGGTATGGGTAGGGTTAGGCTTGCTTCATAAAAAGTATTAGGAAGTTTTCCAACCTCCTCTGTATTCTGGAGTAATTTGAGTAGAATTGGTGACAGCTCTTCCCTGAATGTTTGGTAGAACTCAGCCGTGAAGCCATCTGGGCCTGGACTTCTTTTGGTTGGGAATTTTCGATGACTTGATCAATTTCTTCTTTTCTTATAGGTCTGTTCAAGTTTTCTATTTCACTCTGTATAAGTTTAGGTAGGTCATGTTTTTCTAAAAATATATCCATCTCTTCTAAGTTTTCAAATTTGTTGAATACAACTCTTCATAATATTCTGTTATTATCCTTTTGATTTCATTTAGTTCCGTTATGACTTCGCCCATGTGGTTTCTAATGTTAGTGATTTGTGTCTACTCCCTCTTTCTTTTGTTAAGTTTTCCAATGGTTTGTCAATTTTATTAATTCTTTCAAAGAACCAGCTTCTTGTCCTGTTGATTCTTTATATAGTTTTTCTGTTTTCCATCTCATTTATTACTGTTCTTATCTTTATTTATTTTCTTTTGGTGATTGTAGGTTCTCTCTGTTGGTGTTTTTCTAATTGTTGTAGTGCTATGTTAATGTGTTAATTTTGGTTCTTTCCTCTTTTGGATGTGCACATTTATCACAATAAATTGTCCTCTACACGCTGCTTTTGCCATGTCTCAAAGATTTGGGTATGTTGTGTTTTCATTCTCGTTTGTTTGTGGGAATTTTGTGATTGTACATTTAATTTCTTCTTTTACCCAGTCGCTTTTCAGCAGGATGTTATTCACTTTCCATGTATTCGACTTTATTTCCTTGGTCTTCTTATTTTTTGTTTCTAGTTTTATAGCATTGTGGTCTGAAAAGATGCTTTGTAGTATTTTGATGTTTGTAAATGTATGGAGGCTTTGTTGTGACCTAACATATGGTCAATTCTGGAGAATGTTCCATGTACACTGGAGAAAAATATATATTGTGCTGTTGTTGGGTTGAATGCTCTGTACACATCTTTGAGGTCAAGTTGGTTGATTGTGCTGTTTAGTTCCTCTGTGACTTTGTTGAATTTATTTCTGGTTGTTCTGTCCCTTTTCAAAAGAGGTGTATTAAAATCTCCCACTGTAATTGTGGATGTATCTATTTCTTTCTTCAGTTATTGTAAGGTTTGCTTCATATATCTTGCTGCTCTTTCATTGGGAGCATAGATATTTATTATGGTTATGGCATCTTGGTCAATTGACCCTTCAGTAATGAGATAGTGTCCTCCTTTATCTCTTATGCTGGTTTTTGTCTTAAATTTTACTTTATAAGAGATTAGTATTGCCACTCCTGCTTGTTTATTGTTGCAGTTAGCTAGGTATGTTGTTTTCTATCCTTTAAGTTTTAGTTTACTTTTGTCTTTGTGTGTAAGGTGTGTCTTTTGCAGGCAGCATATTGAAGGGTCTTGTTTTCTGATCTATTCTGCCACTCTCTGTCTCTTCACTGGTGCATTTAATTAATTGACTTTTAATGTAATTACCGATAGATATGAATTAATTACCACCATTATGTTAATTTTTGGTAGTGCTGTTTGTTCCTTTGTTGTGCATGCCTTCTTGTGCTGAGTTTGTGTTTTTTTGGTGATACTTCTTGTTGGTTTCTTCTTAGTTTTCATATTTGCTTGTTCTGCTTGGAAGTTCATTTTCATGGTAACTTGTGAAGTATTAACTTTCTTTGTGGTTACCTTATAGTCTATTAACTTTCCCTTCATTTAAGACAATCTATTGTACCCTATAATGTACCTGACCTTCTCACCATCTGGATCTCTGATCCTATATTTTTCACTTCTTTGAAATTGATATCATTTTGATCTTCTGTTAGTTGTTGTATTTTTATTCTGCTCTGGACTCTGCTATCTGTTGTCTGAGTTTCAGGTGGTGATGCCACGCCTGTCAGTCTCTGGTTGTTGTTTGTTCTTGTTGGTTTTCTGTCCAAAGAACTCCCTTTAGGATGTTTTGAAGTGCTGGAACGGCTTTGAAAAAATCTCCTAGCTTCTGTTTATTCTGGAATGTTTTGATTGCACCATTGCATTTGATTGACAGTTTTGTTGGATAGATGAGTCTTGGTTGGCAGGTTTTTCTTTTATAGTTTTGTATATGCCTCCCCATTGCCTTCTTGCTTACATGATCTCTGCTGAGAAGGCAGAACTTAATCTGATTTGCTTGCCTTTGTAAGTAACACTTCTTTTTCCCTAGCCCCTTTTAGGATTTTCTCCTTGTCTCTGATTTTGGAGAGCTTGGTTATTATATGTCTTGCTGATTTTCTTTTGGGGTCTATCCTTCCTGAGGTACATTCGGCTTCTTGAATGTTTACCTTCTCATATTTCAAGATGTTAGGGAAATTTTCTTCTAGAAGCTTTTCAACTATTTCTCTGATTCTTCCTGTCCCAGAATGCCAATAATTCTTAAGTTTTTCTACTTCATGTTATCTAGCATGATTTTTTTAATCCAGTTTTCTGCTTGGTCTTCTATCTTAGTAGTATTGAGAGATTTGTCTTCTGGCTCTGACTTCCATCTCTTCAATTCTGCTCCTTTCCCCTTTCAGTGTATTGTCCATTTCTGACATTTTATTATTAATCATCTGGACCTCTTTTTGCAGGTTTTGTATTGTTTCCAATGCTGTATCAAACTTGTCTGATTGCTCTTGTAGTACTTTCCTGACTTCTTCCTTGTTTTTCTCTACTCTTTTTTGAAGCATTTGAAATTGTTTCCATACCATTCTTCTGAATTCTTTTTCAGGCAAATCCAAAACATACTCTTCCTCTTCTGGAAAGCCTTTGACTGTCTACAGCTCATTTGTCTCAGTTACTTGTTTCTGTTTGTGTACAGTTGTTGAGATCTTTTGTTGAGGTTTTTTTGTGTGTGTGTGTCATTTCCAGTAGTTATGTGAGTTTTTAATGCTTAAATTAATGTTTGTTGCTGTGTTATTAAGCTTACTGGGTGTCTTCTGGTGGATATGATCAGAAGATAAACTTCTCTTTTGGCATGTAATGCTTAGCATCTGTTATTGGCTCTTGTTTAATGTAATATAAAGCAATCTCATAGAAAATTAATACTTTACAACATACCAAGAAAATGAAAATCCAAGAAGAACACGGAAACATTAAGACTATGGGGAAACTGACAAGATAGAACACAAAAAACATGAACTAAACACAGGAAGACATGCAGAACAAAGCAACAAGCAGTAGCATCACAAAATAAACCAAACAAACATAATGACAGCAATTAATTCATACCTATCAATAAATACACTGAATATAAACAGATTAAATGCACGTGTTAAGAGACAGAAAGTGTGAGAATGGATAAGAAAACAAGACTCTTCAATTTGCAGTCTGCAAGAGACACATCTTACACACAAAGAGTAAAAGAGGCTAACAGTCAAATAATGGAAAAAATATACCAACCTAATTGTGATAATAAACGAGCAGGAGTGGCAATACTAATCTCTGATAAAAATTAACTTTAAGGTAAAAGCCAGCATAATAGATAAAGATGGACATTATCTCATGATTAAAGGGATGATTGAACAAGATGACATAACCATAATAAATATCTATGCTTCCAGTGAAAAAGCTCCAAAATATATAAAGTAAACGCTAATACATTTGAAGAAAGAAGTAAACGAATCTACAATAATAGTGCACAATTTTAATACCACTTTCAAAAATGGATAGAACAACAAGAAAGAAACTCAATAAAGACACAGAGGAGCTAAACAACACAATCAGCAAACTGTACCTCATAGATATGTACAGAGTATTCAACCCAACAACAGCACAATATACACTCTTTTCCAGAATGCATTGAACATTCACCAGAATAGACCATGTGTTAGGCTACAAAACAAGCCTCCATACATTTACAAACATCAAAATACTATAAAGCATCTTCTCAGACCACAATTCTATCAAATTAGAAATCAACAATAGGAAGACCAAGGAAATAAGGTCAAATGTATGGAAAATAAATAACACCCTGCTGAAAAGCAACTGGTTAGTAGAAGAAATAAAATGTGAATTCACCAATTTCTAAGAAACAAATGAGAATGAAAACACAATATACCATAATCTTTGGGACACAGCAAAAGCAGTGCTGAGAGGACAGTTTATTGCAATAAATGCACACATCCAAAAAGAAGAAAGAACCAAAATTAACACATTAACGCAACATCTCCAACAGACAGAAAAAGACCAACAAAGTAAAATTACTGTCAACAGAATAAAGGAAATAATAAAGATTAGAGCAGAAATAAATGAGTTAGAAAACAGAAAATCTATAGAAATAATTAACAGGCCAAAAAGCTGGATCTTTGAAAGAATTATTAAAATTGACAAACCACTGGCAAACCTAACAAAAGAAAAGAGGGATAAGATACAAAAGTCATGCATAAGAAATCATATGTGTGATGCCACAACAGAACCAATAGAAATAAAAAGAATAATAACAAAATATTATGAAGAGGTGTACTCTAATAAATTTGAAAACATAGAGGAGTTGAATACATTTTTAGAAAAGCACCACCTACCTATATTTAAACAGAGTGATGTATAATACTTGAACCGACCTATAACAAAGGATGAAATTGACCAGGTCATCAAAAAACTCCCAACCCCCAAAAAATCCAGGTCCAGATGGCTTCACTGGTTAGTTTCACCAAACATTCAGGGACAAGCTGTCACTAATTCTTCTCAAAATTTTCCAGAATATAGAAGAGGATGGAAAACTCCCTACTACATTTTATGAAGTCAGCATAACCCTCATATCAAAACCAGGGAAGGATAACACTAAGAAAGAAAATTGTAGACTAGTATGCCTCAAGAATATAGATGCAAAAATGCTGAACAAAACCCCTGCCAACAGAATTCAACAACACATCAAAAAATAAAGCATCACGACCAAATGGGATTCATATCAGGGATGCAACATCAGAAAAACAATCAATGTAATCCACCGTATAAATAAGAAAAAAGAAAAGAACCATATGATCATTTCAATTGATAAAAACACTCAACAAAATAGGAATTGAAGGAAATTCCTCAACATAATCAAGAGCATATATACAAAACCAGCAGCCTATATTACTCTCAATGGAAAGAAACTGAAAGCCTTCCCTCTGTGAGCAGGAACCAGACAAGGATGCCCTTTGTCACCACTCCTATTCAATATTGTGCTGGAAGTCTTAGTCATAGCTATAAGGCAAGATAGGGAAATTAAAGGCATCCAATTTGGCAAAGAGGAAGAAAAACTTTCTCTATTTGTAGATGATACGATCCTACACATAGAAACCCTCAAAGACTCAGTAAAAACAAAACAAAACAAAACAAAACAAAACAAAACAAAACAAAAAAACTACTGCAATTCATTGGAAGATTCAGAAGAGTGGAAGGGTACAAGATTAACATACAAAAATCAGTCAGATTCCTTTATACTAATAATTACAACACTGAGAAGGAAATTAGGAAAGCAATACCATTTACAATAGCCACCCAAAGGATGAAATAATTAGGAATAATGTAACCAGAGAAACAAAGGACCTGTACAAAGAAAACTATGAAAAACTGCTACAAGAAACCAAGAGACCTACAGAAATGGAAGAATGTAACATGCTCTTGGATAGGAAGTCTTAACATTGTGAAAATGTCAATGTTACCCAAAGCAATCTACACATATAACTCAATCCCAATCCAGATTGCAACGACATTCTTTAGAAAGATGGAAAAAACTATTACAAACTTTATATGGAAAGGAAAGAGACCCAGTATAAACAAAGCACTGAAGAACAAGGAAGAAGAACCATATTGAAAGCCTCACACTCATGACTTCAAAATTTACTACATGGCTACAGTGGTCAAAAGAGCCTGGTACTGGTACAATGAAAGATCAATGGAACAGAATTGAGGATACAGAAATTAACCCATCCACATACAACCAACTGATCTTTGACAAAGGGCACTGAGTGGGGAAGACATAGTCTCTTCAACAGATGGTGCTGGCAGAATTGGAAAGCAATATGCAAAAGATTGAAACAAGAGGCGGGGTTTGATGGAAGATAGGGAAGAGGTGCAGTGAAGATCTCTGTCAGCAATCTCACAGAATACCAGATGAAACAGGTTCAGGGCAGAGCTCCAAAACTCTGAACCACATATCTAGGAATATTTAAAAAGTTTGAAGGCTTATATCTAGTAGAACATGTAGGGGAAGCCAGAAACTTCATACTTCAGAATTTGCCAGACTCAGTGGCCTGGAGCCAACAACTTGGGCGAGACAAAATGGCAAGACCAGGCGGGGAGCAAGCAGACCCACCATGGAATAAAGCCACGGGAACCTCAGAGGAAAGGTGGACAACATATTTTGTAGGTTTTTCTTTGTTCTGATTTTCGTTTCGATATCTGTTCATTGGTCCCCCACGGTTTGCTCACCTCCATTCTGGTGACTAGAGGGGGTGCCTGAGTGAGTGGCACCCTCCACCCTCACCACTGGTGGGTTCTTCTGCCATGCATGCACACAGATACTCTCAGCATTTAAAGAGACAGGCAGATCAACAGCTGGCCACGATCTGTTTATTAATAGGGAAAAGAGCAGAACAAGGGGTGTGGAAAAGGAGAGGGAGTTTAAAAACAAAACAGGCCAAAAATTAAATCTCGAGTTACAGCATAACAACTAACAATGGCATCTTGAAATTTATAATGCAACTTGAAGGCAATTCAAATAAATTTGAAGGCAAGAAGCTGAAAGAGGATATTAAAATCATACTCAGAGTACACTACAGATTTTTTTTTCTTCTCTCCCTTTACTGCAATTGTAGACTACAATAGCCAAACTAGTTTTGTTGTGTTTTTTTGTTTGTTTGTTTGTTGCTGTTGTTATTTTTTTCTCTTTTTTTGATGTTGCAATATTGTTGGTTTTTGTTCCCCTTTTACCTTTTGTGATTCTTTCCCTCCCTATATTACCCAAGAAAAGATAGCAATTGCTGCCATGTAGTCAAACTACAATCTCACCTGTAAAACACGACAATCCAGGCAAGAACCAATACCAACTTCCATACACTAGGGAGGCAAAGAACACCTGTGAAAGTTACTCTGAGTTAAGCAATAAGAAGAGTGAAAAGAGAAGCCCACATCCTTATCACATCTACCTGGAGGCAATCAGAAAGCATAAAAAAATACAAAAACACACACTCAATTAAGTATTGAGGCCACAAATAAACACTAAACATATCCAAGAAGCAAACGCAGATGATTACATCAGCACATGTCCAGAAACAAGATAAAATGCCTGAGCCAAATGACCTAGAGGTAGACCTGGACTATATTCTGGAAGGAGTGTAGGCCTTGGAAATGCCTGAGAAGGAATTCAGAAAAATGATTATAAAATGTTTCAAAATACTTTACAATGGATTTGAGAAAAATAAGGAAGAAGTCTGGAAAGCATTACAGGAACAATCAAATAAGATAGATACAGATTTAGAAACAATTCAAAACCTACAGAAAGAGACCCAAACGATCAGTAATAGAATACTAGAAATAGACAAAGGGCAAAGGAGTACAATAGAAGAGATGAAAGGCAAAACTAGTAAGCTAGAAGACAAATCTCTCAATACCACTAAGATAGAAGAACAAGCAGAAAAATGATTTAAAAAATCTGAAGAAGGGCTAAGATTCATGTTGGACAACATGAAGAGGAATAACAAGAATTATCAGAATTCCGGAACAGGAAGAATCACACACGTTTACAGAGGAAATAGTTGAAGAACTGCTGGAAGAAAATTTCTCTAACATCCTGAAAAATGAAAAAAGATAAACATTCAAGAAGCTCAACGAAATCAAGGAAGGATAAACTGCAAAGGAATATAACCGAGACATACCATCCTCAAGCTCTCCAAAATCAAACATAAGGAGGCAATCCTGAAATCAGCTAGGGGAAAGAGAATCATTATATACAAAAGCAAGCAAGTCAGACTAAGCTCGGATCTCTCAGCAGAAACCATGAAGGCAAGAGGGCAATGGGGAGGCATATGAAACACTGAAAGAAAAAAAAAAAAAAAATTGCCAACCGTAATCTGCTAAATGGCAAAAATAAGCAGGTACTAA
>NW_006408757.1:1670809-1673053 GCF_000296735.1 Chrysochloris asiatica
AGCTATCAATCAAATACAAAGGTGTAATCAAAACATTTCCACATAAACAGAAGCTAAGGGATTTTTTTCAAAGCCAACCCTGTGCTACAAAACATTTGTTTGTTTTTTTCTTTTTGAATGTGCACATTTATCACAATAAATTGTCCTCTCAGCATGGCTTTTGCTGTGTCCCAAAGATTTTGGTATGTTGTGTTTTCATTCTCATTTGTTTGTAGGAATTTTGTGAATTCTCGTTTAATTTTTCTCTTATCTAGTCTCTTTCAGCAGGGTGTTATTCAGTTTCCATGTATTCAACTGTATTTCCTTAGTCTTCTTATTGTTGATTCTAGTTTTATAGTATTGTGGTCTGAAAAGATGCTTTGCAGTATTTTGATGTTTGTAAATTTATGGAGGCTTTATTTGTGTTCTAACATATGGCCAATTCTGGAGAATGTTCCATGTGCACTGGAGAAGAATGAGTATTGTGCTGTTTTGGGGTTGAATGCTCTGTACACATCCATGAGGTCCAGTTAGCAAAAGATTGAAACAAGAGCTTTACCTCACACCCTATACAAAAACCAACTCAGCATGGATTAAAGACCTAAATGTAAATTCCAAAATTACGGTCATCACTGAAAAAATAGGGACAAATGTGAGGGCTCTAATTCAGGGCATACACAGACTACCAAACATTTTGAAAATTACACAAACAAAAGTAGACAAAATAGATACTAAAAATTAAAAACTTATGTGCATCAAAAGACTTTAGCAAAAGAATAAAAAGGGAACCCACAGAATGGGAAAGATTCTTTTGCCATGACACATCAGATAAGGGACTCATTTCTGAAATATATAGGAAACTACAACACTTCTACAAGAAAAAGACAAATAAGTAAAGTAAAAAATGGGCACAGGACATGAACAAACAGTTCACCAAGGAGGAGATCTGGGCAGCCAACAAACATATGAAGAAATATTCATGATCACCAGCCATTAGAAAGATGCAAATCAAAACAGCAACAAGATATAATCTTACACCAGCAAAAAGACAGACAAGAAGGAAAAAAACAAAGTGGATATCAGAAAAAAACAAAACAAAAAAAACAACCAAACTCTGAGACTTTCTCTTAAATAGAGAAGAGCTAAAGCAACTGGAAGAAATGAAAGGGAACGAATATAAAATTCCAAAGGGCAACTTGAGGAGCGAGAACACACTAAGCATTTCTCAAACTTAAAGAACTGAAGATGCCCAAGGCAGAAAGGTGGTTGATCTCGGGATAAGTGAAGCGCTGTTGTGCATTCTTTCCCAGCTGCATCGGTGGCGACAATAGTGGCGTATGAAGCGACTTTCTGGTCAATGGCTGCGGTAGGAGGCACGGGGACTAGTGCAGGGGGTGAGTACGAGCCAAGCTGCATTACCTCTCTTGCTCGTTCCTCCCCCCTACTTCGCTCACTCTCCCCATGCTTGGCTTGCTTTCCTCCTCAGGCCCCCGGCTCATGTGCTGTGTGGTCACCACTGCTGCTGCTGCCCCACAGACGCTAAGTGACCCAGCGATGCCGCCCGCACCCAGGACGGACCTTGCTCATGCCCGGGCCTCAACTCTCTATCATTATCAGTTTACGTCATTGAAAAGATAATTTTGAAGTTGTGTTCTGAGTAAAAGATAACTGAGAATAATCATTTTACGAATAGGATGAGCACGCACTAACTAACGGAATACCTACTACAATTTGAATGTTAACATTGCCCAGCTGGTGTATCTTAGTGATGTACCTGTTCTCACAATACCCTATTTCAGTGTGCTTGCATTGATTAAAGAATTCAAAGTGGAGTACCGCAGATGAGATGGATAATAAAAAGAAAGACAAGGACAAACCAGATGATATAATGGCATTGCCTAGTGGTCGATCGGGGTACAACATTGGAGGGACTGGATCTTCATCTTCTGGAGTTTTAATGGTTGGACCTAAGTTTGTTGCTTTCGTTAAGTACCGTGGAATCGGTTCCGACTTATAGTGACCCTGCACAGGGTTTCCGAGGCTGTAAACATTTACGGGAGCAGAAAGATTCACCTTTCTCCTGCGGAACGACTGGTAGTTTCAAACTGCCAACCTTGAGGTTAGCAGCCTAATTTGTAACCACTATGCTACCAGAGCTCCTTGTACCTAACTTTGTTGTTGTTGTTGTTAAGTGCCATCGAGTCGGTTCCGACCCATAGCGACCCTGTACAGGGTTTCCGAGGGTGTAAATCCTTACGGGAGTAG
>NW_006408757.1:1673153-1678279 GCF_000296735.1 Chrysochloris asiatica
AAAAAAAAAAATTGGATCTGGCAACTTTGGAGAATTACAATTAGGGAAAAACTTATATACAAATGAATACGTGGTAATAAAGTAGGAACCCACGAAATTCAGAGCACCACAGTTACATTTGGAATTCAGATTCTATAGAAATTAGGATCTACTGATGTTATACCTCAAGTTTACTATTTTGCCCCTTGTGGTAAATACAATGCTATGGTGCTGGAACTGCTGAGACCTAGTTTAGAAGATGGGTTTGACTTGTATGACAGAACATTTTCTCTTAAAACAATTCTCATGATAGCTATACTCGTATGGAATATGTCCATTCAAAGAACTTGACACAGAGAGATGTGAAACTTAAGAACTTTTTAATAGGACAACCAGGAAACAAAATGCAACAAGTTATCAATATTATAGAGTCTGGTTTGGCAAAGGAATATATTGATACAGAGACAAAGAAACACGTACCATACAGAGAACAGAAGAGTCTTGCAGGAACAACTAGATATATGAGCATAAACACACATTTAGGAAAAAGAACAAAATAGAAGCATTAGGTCATATGTTCATGTATTTTCTCAGAGGCAGTTTTGCTTGACAAGGTTTAAAGGGTGACACATTAAAACAGATGTATCAGAAAATTGGAGATACAAAAAGAGCCATACCAAGAGAAATGTTATGTGCGAATTTTCCAGAAATGGCAACTTATCTTCATTATTTAAGAAGGCTAGATTAAAACAAAAGCAACACACCAGACTATGAATACCTAAGAAAGTTTTTTTACTGACTTGTTTGATCAAAAAGGGTATGCTTGATTATGAATATGATTGGTTCGGTAACAGTTGCCTACTCCAGTGGGTGCAGTTCAACAAGATGCTGCTCTAACATCAAACAGAGGAGCACATCAACACAGAGATAAGATGCGACAATCCAAAAATTAGTCGGAAAATCACAGGGCAGCTTGGGATTCCCAGCAGGCAAATCCCCACCATTTGAGAGCTCATTTTGCAGCAGACAGACATGGTGGCTTGGCACAGGTTATAAATTCTACAAATGAGGAATTAAACACAGATGGCTCTACTGCAGGACATTTAAATGTACTCATCACAGCCACTACGGAAGCATAAGTGATGGATGAAACCAAGTGCTGCTGTTTTTCAAATGAAGGAAAAGGAAAACTATTCTGCACCACAAATTACTCTGGACACAGACAGAGTTACTTTTATGTTCATCTGCTGTCTTTTGATTAAAATCATTTATGACCACATGTATTTTCAAGGACTCCTCTTGGAAAGGGTCATATCTTCATACTTCATTTTGTGATTATATTACAGTCATATTTTTTTTTCTAATTTAACTTTCAAGGAAGCTTTAAAGTTTTGTCAAAACATGAGTGCTTTGAGACTTCCGATTTGGGGCTACAGTCAGGGTAGCCAGGTAAGGAAAGCTCCAGTGAGAAGGGTGGGGGATCTCACGAAGGAAGCGTTCATATAGCAAACCCAAAGCTCTGGAACTATCATAAGATCTAGGACTTCAGTTTCCCGAACTCACATTTTTTTAAAAATCGCACTACTAAGGAAAATCCAAGCATCTTAAGACTCTCGCAGCGGGACTGCAGTGGTGACTACCCCGCCCCTGCAGAGCTTAGAGGGCGGGGCTAAAGCCAGCCCATTCAGCAAAAAAAGCAAACAAACCAAAAAGCAAAGCCACAGGAAACTACACATCCCTCCTTGTCCCAGCTTGAGATCTCAGCTCGGACATCAGGCAGGAGTTTTTTTTTTACCCAAGGTACAGAGAGAGGGAATGGGGCGACGACTTTTGACGTCACCCGCTAGCCCAAATCTGAAGCCCTGTATTTGAGCCGGGGCAGGGCACCTTGCCTTACTCCCAGGTAGCAATGTGCAACTTCCAGCTATTGTTCTAGCAAGTCGTGGCTGCTACTGCCAGACCGGTCTTGTGGCAATACGATCAATACAAAGCAACCTGTAAACCCATAGCATAATAGGACTCAACCATTCCAAGATTTGCACTGTGCACAAGCAGATAACTGCAAACAACCAGACAAGGGTTCTGAGACAGTGCATCTGAGACTGGGCAGGGCACCTAGCCTTTCTCCCAGGGAGCAGCTTAGAATCTCCAGCTATCAACCTTGCAACCCATAGCTGGGCTGCTGCCTGAGTTTGCTGGGCAGGACAAACTAAAGGCAATCTATAAAACCCCAACAGAACAGGTCTCAGCCATCCCAAGATTGGCGCTGAGCACATGCAGATAACTGACATTCAGAAACAAAAATAGTGGTTGGTCTTTCTCCCATTAACTCCTCAAAATATACCTACCCACCTATATGGCAGTGGCTATAAGAGGGGCCTGAAAGAGCGGTCACCCCACCCCTGCTGGAGGCTTCTATTTGCACACAAATTGATGGCGTAGCACAGGAAAGTTGACCAAAGCCGCATCCCGGCTCCAAAATGGTGATTTCTGTCTATGCGTTTACATTACTTCTGCTTTTGTTACTTTTGATCGCACATCTTTCCTTGAGATGGGAGCTTTTCCTCCCTAAGTCACCTAAGAAGAAGTAGCAATTGTGGCCATATAACTAAGCTATAAGCATACACCATAATACTCCACCACTAAGACAAGACATAAAAACACCTACTATGCATTACAGGCGATAAGGGAAGCCTATCTCCTGATCATAACAATGATAATAATAAAATAATAATAACCATGACGAATAAGAAACAACAAATATTATCAAAACACGTCCAAAAACAGAAGACAGCAGCTGATGGAAATGAGCTGGAGACAGACAAAGGCTTTATAGAGGAGGAGGAGTGGGTTCTGGATATGCCTAAGAGGGAATTCAGAAGAATGATATGGAAACAAATTCAAATACTCTGAAAAGGGGTCGAGGAAAATAAGGAAGAAGTAAGGAAAGTACTGCAGGAACAATCAAATAGGATAGACACACCATTGGAAACAATTCAAAACCTTCAAAAAGATGTCCAGATGATCAATAATAAGATATTAGAAATGGCCAATAGGCTGAAAGGGGATAGGAGCAGACTAGAAGAGATGGAAGCCAGAGCTAGCGAACTGGAAGACAAATCTCTCAATACTGCCAAGATAGAAGAGCAAGCAGCTAAAAGGATAAAACAATCTGAAGAGAGTCTAAGATTGATGCTGGATAACGTGAAGAGGAATAATGTAAGAATTATTGGCATTCCGGAACAAGAAGAATCAGACAAGTCCACAGAGGAGATAGTTGAAGAGCTTCTGGAAGAAAATTTCCCTAACATCTTGAAAGATGAACCCAACATACTCCAGGAAGGATAGAAACCAAAAGAAAGTCTCCAAGACATATAATAATCAAGCTCTCCAAAATTAAAGACAAGTAAAGACTACTAAAAGCATTCAGGGAGAAGAGAAATATAACTTATAAAGGCAAGCAAATTAGATTAAGCTCTGACTATTCAGCACAAACCATGCAGGCAAAAGGCAATAGGGAGACATATACAAAGCCCTGAAAGAAAAACAAAAAAACTGTCAACCAAGAATCGTCTATCCAGCAAAACTATCACTCAAATACAACAGTGCGATAAAAATATTCCAGGATAAACAGAATCTGAGATTTTATCTCAACCAACCCAGCACTTCAAAACATCCTAAAGGGAGATCTGGGGATGGAGAACCAACAAGAACAGACAACAAACAGAGATTGACTGGTATGCCAACACCACCTGGAACACAGTCAACAGATAGCAGAGTCCAGAACAGAACGAGAATACAACAACAAACTCAAATGAATGGAGAGATCAACTGAAGGCCAAAAATATATCAATGTCAAAAAAGGGACAAATGAAGCAACAGAAACCCAGGTGGTGGGGATGCCAGGTAAATTACAGGTTGTAATGGAGTATTATGCATACAGAGAAAAGTTAGTAGACTACAAGGTAACCCCAAACAAAGTTAACACTTCACAATATATCATAAAAATGAATTCCCAAGCAGAACAAGAGAACAGAGCAACTAGGAAGAAGCTGACAAGAAACAACTCAACGAGCACAAATCCAACACAAGAAGGAAAGCAGAACCAAAGAACGAACAGTACCGCCAAAAAAGTAACATAATGACAGCAATCAATTCATACTTATGGATAATTACATTGAATGTCAGTGGATTGAATGCACCAGTAAAGACACAAAGAGTGGCAGAATGGATAAGAAAACAAGATCCATTAATATGCTGCCTGCAAGAGACACACCTTACACACAAAGACAAAAACAGACTAAAAGTTAAAGGATGGAAAAAAATTTACCAAGCCAACTGCAACAATAAACAAGCAGGGGTGGCAATACTAATCTCCAACAAAGTAGACTTTAAGATAAAAACCAGCGTAAGAGACAAAGAAGGACACAATCTCATGATCAAAGTTTCAATTGAACAAGACGACATGACCATAATAAACATATACACTCCCAATGAGAGAGCACCAAAATACATGAAGCAGACCTTAATGGAACTGAAGGAAGAAATAGATAAATCCACAATTACAGTGGGAAATTTCAACACACCACTCTTGAAAAGGGATAGAACAACCAGAAAGAAACTTGACAATGCTACAGAGGAGCTTAACAACACAATCAACCAACTTGACCTCATATATGTATACAGAGCATTCTATCCAACAATGGCACAATACACATTGTTCTCCAATGCGCATGGAGCATTTTCCAGAATTGAACATGAGTTAGGTCACAAAGCAAGCCTACATAAATTCACAAACATCAAAATTCTACATAGCATCTTCTCAGACCACAATGCTATAAAATTAGAAATCAACAATAAAAAGGCCAAAACAATAAAGTCAAATACATTGAAACTGAACAATACCCTGCTGAAAAGCGACTGGGTAAAAGAAGAAATTAAACGTGAATTCACACAGTTCCTAGAAACTAATGAGAATGAAAATACAACCTACCAAAATCTTTGGGACATGGTGAAAGCAGTCCTAAGAGGACAATTTATTGCAATAAATGCACACATCCAAAAAGAGGAAAGAATCAAAATCAACATATTAACACAGCATCTTCAACAATTAGAAGCAGACCAGCAGAGGGAACCTACAGTCACCA
>NW_006408757.1:1679139-1679703 GCF_000296735.1 Chrysochloris asiatica
TGCAGAAAAGGCATTTGACAAAATCCAACATCCATTCTTGATAAAAACACTTAACAAAGTAGGAATTGAAGGGAAATTCCTCAACATAATCAAGAACAGGAACCAGACAAGGATGTCCTTTATCACCGATCCTATTCAATATTGTGCTTGAAGTTTTAGCCAGTCCTATAGAGCATGATAAAGAAATTAAAGGCATCCAAATTGGCAAAGAGGAAGTAAAACTCTCCTTATTTGCAGACGATATGATCCTATACATAGAAAACCCCGAAGACTCAGTAAAAAAAACCAAAAAAACTATTAGACCTCATCGAAAGATTCAGCAAAGTGGCAGGGTATAAGATAAACATACAAAAATCAATTGGATTTCTCTATAACAACAGAAACAGCAATGAAAAGGACTTTAGGAAAGCAATACCATTTACAATAGCCACACAAAGGATGAAATATTTAAGATTAAACATAACTAGAGAAACAAAGAAAATTACAAAGCACTACTACAAGAAACCAAAAGAGACCTACAGAAGTGGAAGAACATACCATGTTCCTGGATAGGAAGACTTAACA
>NW_006408757.1:1680963-1682263 GCF_000296735.1 Chrysochloris asiatica
TGGTGCTTCCTCAGAAGGTTGAAAATGGAAATACCATATAATCCAGCGATTCCTCTATTTGGTATTTACCCACAAGAAAAACGAGCCACAACACAAGAAGATATATGCACACCAATGTTCACAGCAGCACTATTTACAATAGCAAAAAGATGGAGACAGCCAAAGTACCCATCAACTGAAGACTGGATAAACAAACTGTGGTACATGCATCATGCACACAATGGAATATTATGCTACCTTGAAGAATAACAAGGAAGCTACAAGCCATCACATAACATGGATGAACCTTGAGAACATTATGTTGAGTGAAGTTAGTAACAAAAAGAGAAATACTGTATAGGACCACTACTGTAAAAGACTAAGAAAAAAAACCCCATACTACAGGGGACTGGGGGGATTCTTTGCTGATCGCTGGGATGTAGGGGGTGAGGTGAGGGGAGAGATGGAAAGGTAGAGCACAGGGCAGGGAATAGACACAGGTTAGTTAGGGTGCTGGGGAGGTGGACAACACAAAAACAGGGAGAGTGGAATGGAAGAACAAAGCAGAGGGGAGAACAAGTAGGCAGGTTCGCATGGGCTAAATGGGACAGAGGTAAATAATGTATACACAACCTTGGAACAACAGGGCTTGGGGGTACACAGATTGAGACATGGTTGGAATAGTGAAAAAGGGGGAAATAATGTTAAGATGCTTGGCTGTCTACTGAATCTTGGTCCTCCTGCATTACATTATAAAATAGACACTGGAAGGGGAGAGAAAGGAAAAGCCAGAAATATCACCCTAGAAAGCTTGTAAGTCCATCTTCTGCCTATAACTGATTGGAATACCTAAAATGGGGATACAATGTGTCCAGTGTAGGAGGGTACCTGCTAAGCCTCTGCATTGCATAAGACTATAGGTGGAATCCTGAACAGCATCCAGAATCTTCAGAGGTGGGGAATTTCCCCCTGAGAGGACGGGCAGACCAACCTGGAGCAGTTAGAAGAACAGAAGATACCTCTGGAAAGAAAGACTAACAGGAAAAACACAAAACAATAGAGGCAGACTGACCAACGACTACAAGAACAAGCAAATTGCCCACCCACGAGACATCAAGGCAAGGGGTCGGGTCCCCTCAGAGTAAACCCCCTTCCAAGACTAAGACTGAATAGGAATACATGCTCTGATGGGTGACCACGTTGGCCACCGACAAGGGGAAGTGAGGGGAAAAAAGCTATGAAGCTGCGAGCTAAGCCCTACAATGGTCAATAGACTCCTGTGAACCCAGGTGGAGACCTGGTTGGCCAGCAGTGTGGCAAG
>NW_006408757.1:1683051-1686234 GCF_000296735.1 Chrysochloris asiatica
GGAAGGGGGGAAGCAGGCTTATAGGATGCACCCTTTCATTGATTGGTGATGCGTGGCGGGGATTGTAACCATGGCAATGAAACAATATACAAAAGATGAATATAAAACTAACGTTCTCCCATGTAAACTGTCACATAATGCATAATAAAACTTAAAACAAACAAACAAACAAAAATATGAGTGCTTTGCCCATCAATGAAGGGAATGGATCAATGGGGTGGTAGTCATGAATACAGTTCTATAGAACATTTTTCAGAAACTCTTCTCCTGTTGCAGAAAGCAGTACAGTATCTTACATGTCAACCAGTTTTATACCTAACCTGGTTTTTTATAAGCTCAGCAAGAGCATAATCAAACTGGAATATTTCTCCCCAGTGCAAAAGAGAAACAGAGTTGTGCAAATGTTTAACATGAGTTATTCCCTGAGAAATTCATATTTTTTGTGACTTCTGCATTGATTTCAGTATTACTGATCGTAGTCAGCAATACTAGTCATGAGTCATATTAACATTCTCTATGAAATTATGGTACAGTCACTGCCCAGAGGTACTGAGGAAAAAGCTCTACTGTTTCTACAAAAGGTGGCGGTAGTAAAATGAACCACAAGTCATGTGGTAAATATGAATTCTGCTTTTGTTGCACTACTATGTGAAGTGCAGTGTTGCAGATGTGGCAAAGGCACTTATTAAAAAATGTAAATTATTTGTATAATGTAGCTTTATGTTCACAGGTAATAATGTATCTTGTTGTTGTTGTTGTTGTAGTGTGCCATGGAGTTGGTTCTGACTCATAGCAACCCTGTACAGGGTTTCAAAGGGCTGTAAATCTTTACGGGAGCAGAAATCCTCATCTTTCTCCCATAGAACAGCTGGTAGTTTCGAACCACTGACCTTCTGGTTCACAGCCCAATTCGCAACAACTATGCTACCAGAGCTCCTTAATAATGTATGTTAGAGAGCAGGAAATGAATACTCTGATAAATGAGATATGTTGGAGAGTGCTTTTAAAAACACACACACACTAAAGAGAAGTAATAAATGTGAATCTCATTAAAATGTATCAAGTTTGAAGTCTAAGATGATGCTATTGAAACCTCCTACTGAATGATTGATTACATTCTGCCTTAAGCTGAAAATTTCAGTTGTGTCATGCAATGCTGTTCTGTTTATTAATTATTTTGCTCTTTGATAAAAAATAAATACATCACCCCAGCAAAAAAAATTGGGTCACTCTGCTGCCCTCTGTGCACATTAGTCTCTTCGTTTCAACTTTGCTGTTTCTCTGGAATTTTCTTATTATTTAGCATGATTGTGATGATTGAAAACTATTTTGAGAGGATGGATCAAGTGCTATTCCTCCATAGTCTTTTTTTTTTTAATTTTTTTATTGTGAATTATATGATAGTTTACATGGAAGAACATTAGTTTTACATTCATCCCTCCATGCATCATCAACCAACCAGCAAGCCTGCCCCCTACAGTCCCCCACCCCACCCCCACCTCAGTCTTCAGCACACAGTTGCTCTCCCTCTCTGGATCAAAAGTCCCCAGCTGCTCCATCGCTCCACGTCATCTTCTCTGCCTCCAACTCAGGCATCACTGCTTCTCTGGGTAGGGTCCCGCTCTCCGTTCTTCTCCATTGATGGTCCTAGGGACCTCCACTCCTAGACTGGAAAGTTAATCACTCCCTTCTTTACTATAAAACGTCTACCTTTAAATTTCCAACCCTTACAATCAGTCCTGATAGCAATTATTCACTATTGTATCAAAGAGACCCATCTGCATTTCATTTAATCAGCTCCGCCTAGACAGATAGGATACCATTCTGCCTTCCTCCAGGCTCCCTGGCTCTAGGTTCCCTCTTGAAAGCTTGTAAGCCAGTCACTTCATGCCTTTGTTGTCCCATTCCCCCATTTTGGGTAGCCAATGTCCAAGTTGCCCATCCCTGTCTACTGTCAACTCTGTGTGTGGAGGGGGTGGGAATGATTCTTGCTGTAAGGATTTGTTCCCTCTTTTGAGCTACTGTGTCCATAGGTGTAGGTCAAGTTCATCAAATTGTATCAGATTACTCTTTTTTTCCTCTTCTTTCTTCTGGTTGAGCTCTGATCATCCAGTCATTGAAGCCAGGTCAAGTGGGTATTATCTGCAAGTGTGGGTGTTCTTGTGCATATGCCCTCTCTTTTTATCAGCTGAATGCTTCCACTCTCCACATTGTAGGGCTTAGCTCGTGCTTCATTGCTGTTTTTCCCTCACTTCCCTTATCGGTGACGAGCGTGGTCTTTCCATTGAGTCTTATTCTTGGAAGGGGGTTTGCACTGAGGGGACCTGACCACTTGCCTTGATGTTTCCTGGGCAAGAAACTTGTTTGTTCTTGTAGTAACAGTCCACCTACCTCTAATGTATTTTTCCTGTAGGTCTTTCTTTCAAGAAGTATCTTCTGTTCTTTTAGCCACTCCAGGCTGGTCTGCTTGTCCTTTCAAGTGGAAATTTCCCATCTCTGGAGATCTGGATGTGGTTCAGGCTTCCACCTATAGTCTTATGTATTGCAGAGGCTCTGCAGGAAGCCTTCTTCACTGGGTACGTTGTAGCCCCATTTTAGGTATTCCAAACAGTTATAGGCAGAAGATGGACTTACAAGCTTTCTATGGTGATGTGTCTGGCTATTCGTTTCTCTCCCCCTCCAGTGTCTATTTTATAATATAATTCAAGGAAAACCAAGATTAAAAAGACAGCCAAGCATCTTAACATTATCCTCCCTTTTCCCAATTCCAACCATGCCTTAATCTCTGTATCCCAGAGCCCTGTACTTCCCAGGTTGTGCATACATCATTGTTTACCTCTGTTCCACTTAGCCCAATCAAACCTGCTTAATTGTTCTTCCATCTGCTTTGTTCTTCCATTCCCCTCTCCCTTCTTGTATATTACCCCCCTCCCCAGCACCCAAAATTTCCTGTGTCTAATCCCTGCCCTGTGCTTCACCTTCCCCTCCCTCCCCTCACCCACCTCCAACATCCCAGTAATCAACTAAGAATTTCCCCCACCCCCTTTAATATGGGTTCTTTTTCTTAGTCTTTTACAGTAGTGGTCCTATGCAGTATTTCTCTTTTTGTGACTGACTAGTTTCACTCAACATAATGTCCTCAAGGTTCATCCATGTTATGCATTGGCTTGTAGCTTCCTTGTT
>NW_006408757.1:1687756-1689192 GCF_000296735.1 Chrysochloris asiatica
CATTATATGTGTAAATTGCTTTGGGCAGTATTGACATTTTCACAATGTTAAGTTTTCCTATCCAGGAGCATGGTACATTCTCCCATTTCTGTAAGTCTCTTTTGGTTTCCTGTAGTAGTTTTTTGTAATTTTCTTTGCATAAGTTCTTTGTTTCTCTGGTTACATTTATTCCTAGATATTTAATCTTTTGGGTGGCAACTGTAAATGGTATTTCTTTCCTAATGACCTTTTCAAAGCTGTCGTTTTTGGTATAGAGGAATCCAACTGATTTTTTTATGTTGATCTTATACCCTGCCACTTTGCTGAACCTTCCAATGAGGTCTAGTAGCTTTTTAAATGAGTCTTTGGGGTTTTATACGTATAGGATCATATCGTCTGCAAATAAGGAGAGTTTTACTTCCTCTTTACCAATTTGGATGCCTTTATTTTCCCTGTCTTGCCGAATAGCTCTTGCTAAGACTGTCAACACAATATTGAATCGGAGTGGTGACAAAGGACATCCTTGTCTGTTCCTGTTCGCAGAGGGAAGACTTTCATTTTTCTCCATTGCTCTTTATTATGTTGAGGAATTTCCCTTCAATTCCTATTTTGTTGAGTGTTTGTATCAGGAATGGATGTTGGATTTTGTCAAATGTGTTTTCTGCATCAGTCGATATGATCATGTGGTTCTTTTCTTTTTTCTTATTTATATGGTGGATCACGTTGATCGTTTTTCTAGCGTTGAAACAGCCTTGCATCACTGATATGAATCCCACTTGATCATGATGTGTTATCTTTTTGATGTGTTGCTGGATTCTGTTGGCTATGATTTTGTTGAGAATTTTTGCATCTATGTTCATGAGGGATATTGGTCTATAATTTTCTTTCTTAGTGATGTCCTTCCCTGGTTTTGGTATGAGGGTTATGACTGCTTCATAAAATGTTTTGTAGTACAGCATTGGCTTTGGTAAAATCCCTTAGCTTTTGTTTATCCTGGAATATTTTGATTACATCACCATATTTGATTGATAGCTTTGCTAGATAAAGGATTCTTGACAGGCAATTTTTTTCTTTCAGGGTTTTATATATGTCTCCCCATTGCCTTCTTACTTGCATGCTTTCTGCTGAGAGATGTGAGCTTAATCTGACTTGCTAGCCTTTGTATGTGACACTTCTGTTTTCCCTGGCTGCTTTCAGAAGTGTCTCCTTATCTTTGATTTTGGAGAACTTGACTTGGTGATTTTCTTTCAGGGTATGTCCTTCCTGGAGTTCATTGAGCTTCTTGAATGTTTATCTTTTCACTTTTCAGGATGTTAGAGAAATTTTCTTCCAGCAGTTTTTCAACTATTTCCTCTGTGGACCTGTGTGATTCTTCTTATTTTGGAATACCGATAATTCTTAAGTTTATTCTCTTCATGCTGTCCAACATGAATCTTAGACCTTTCTCAGAATTTTTT
>NW_006408757.1:1689963-1701087 GCF_000296735.1 Chrysochloris asiatica
GGCATCTAACAGCAAAACAACACCAGTGGGAAAAAATGAGAGAAAGAAGGGGAAAAAAAAGACTAAAAACAGCACCGACAAAAACAAGACTGAATACTGCAGTCGCTATTCACAGAAATTGAGAGGAGGGAGAGAAGAAAAAGAATGAAAAAAAAAAATCTATAGCTTAATATAGGTATGACTTTAATGTCCTCTCTTCAAGTTCCTGCCTTCAAAGTTGCCTGAGAGATTCCAATTTGCCAGTGTTGGTTGTTATGCTATACCTCAGGCTCCAATCCATCCTTTGGCCTGTTTTGCCTTTAAACTCTCCTTCCCTCCCTTCAGCCCTCTCCTTCTCTTTCCCGTGATAAAAAACAAAACAAAAAAGAAACAGATAATAAAAGTTCAGGGCTTCTGCTTGGTTGAGTATCTGTGCACATGTGAGGCAGAAGAACCCACGAGTGGTGAGGCTGGAAGGTGGCCACTTGGCTCAGGCTTTCCCTCTATTCACCAGAATGGAGGTGGGCAAAGAGTGAGCATGCCAATTACCAGATACCAAAGAAAAAAAGAAAATCAGAACACAGCAAAACTGACAAAGTATATAGTCCACCTTTGTCCCATGGTTCCCGTGGCGTTTTTCCGTGGTGTTTCTGCTTCCCCTGTTTCATCTTGCCACGTGGTCTTGCCCATGATGTTGGCTCAGATCTCCAAGCCCGGCCCAGCAGATTCAAAAGTACACAATTTTTTTACTTCATCTCTAAATTCCACAAGCTATAAGCCTTCAAACCTTTAAAATATTCCTATCTCTGTGGTTCCGAGTTTTGGAGCTCTTCCCTGGATTTGCTTTGCCTGGTATTCTGTGTTATTGCTGATGGCGAATTCACTACACCTGCACCCTAGCTGCCCCTCCATAATCATTTGAAGTGCCTGCATATGAACAAAGAAATGGTTTTACAAAAACAGAAACCCATTCCACTTTTCACATATGCTTTGTTTTAAGCCATAAAAACATGGTTTATTTTTGTTACGTGACAGGATTTTCAAGACAGGTTAAAGCAAAATGACTGACTACAAAGATGATTATATTGTTTAAATCTCATACTCCCCTTTCATTTATAAAACTGTCACTTATTTCCTCCATTCAGTCTATTCTTTGTGTTTATATATATGCTTCCATGCATTCTTATTTATTTTTCTATGTCAAGGTAGATTTAATACACATTTGAGATATGTATTAAAGTAAATAATTCCATGTTTTGGCTTCATTATTACATTTACAGGTATTTAATAGTATTTTGTAATTTCTTTATTATTTTTAGTAGCCAAAAGTTCAATGCATTGTTTTGATGAATTAGGTATCCAAATGAAAATCACAAATCTGGACATTGTTTATCAATGTTGCTATGAATCCTATGAATGATCTTTTGACATTCTTGATTTAATGACTTATGAAACATTTGTTGTATAATTTGGTCAACAGGTTCCATTCTACCTATTTTTATACTGTCAGGAGCTATACGCTCTGAGTTTTTGTTTTTGTTTTCTTTAAGCAAGGTTGATGGTTCTTCTGGCAGTTATAATGTGAAACCACTTCTTCTCTCTTTACAGTATTTGACCAAATTTGTGTGTATGATATTTGTAAATACATGCAATATCTGTATTTCTTGTCATAAGCCTATTAAATTTACTTTCAGTGAGATTTTTGGACTGTACAATGTTTATATGATCTGAACTCCTTATAATATGCAAGTGTGTAGATTATTCCAATTATGGACTTAAAATATTTTAAAAGTATAAATACCCTTATTTGCTGCAAAGACCAGTATGTAGACATTTGATTTTTAGTAATATTTTTAGGTGCTCCATTTTAATACCAAGGAATAAGTCTTTTGGAAACACAAATTGATCAATAATATGTTATGCAGGTATGTCCAGGTTAAGCCAACAATGTTTTGCATTTATATGTGCTTTTGTTTGTCAACACTAATGAAGTCAACATTGCCTGAATGTCTGAATAATGAAGCACATCCTTGTTTAAAGTATGTAACTGAAAAACCAATAAAAATAAAGGTAGTTGAAAAAAAGGAACTGAAGAAGAAAAATAAATATCAAGCTTCAGGTTGTAGCACTGAATGATTCAATGGGCAAAATATTGAATGACACAGGAAGCACTGAAATAACAACAGAACTTAGTTATACTGCATTGAGACACGGTTTGAATGGGTGAAAGAGGGGAAATAATGTTAAGATGCTTGATTGTCTTATGAATCTTGCTTTCCCTTGCTTAATATTGTAAAATAGACACTTGAGGGGGAAAGAAAGTAATAGCCAAAAACATCACTATAGAAAGCTTGTAAGTTAATCTTCAGCCTATAACTGATGGAATACCTAAAATAGTGCTAGAACATGCCCAGTGAAAGAGGCTTCCTGCAGAGCCTTTGCATTGCATAAGACCATATAGGTGGCATCCTGATCCCCATCCAGAATCTTCTGAGGTGGGAAATTTCCACTTGAAAAGACGAGCATACCAGCCTGGAGCCGCTAGAGGAAGAGAGTATACTTCTTGAAAGATAGACTAGCAGGAAAAATAAAAAACAAAAATGGTAGTCTGATTGACTACTACAAGAACAAGCAAGTTGTTCAGCTGGGGAGCCATCAGGTCAAACAATCAAGTGCCCTCAGGGCAAACCCCCTTCCAAGACTGAAACTCAAAGGGAATACACGAGCAGGCATATAATCTTGCTGGTGACTACATTGGTCTACGGATAAGGGGAAGTGGGGGGGGAAATAGCAATAAAGATATGAGCTAAGTCTGACCACATTCAATAGACTCCTGTCAACCTGGATTGAGACTTAGTTGACCAGAAGAATGGTGAGATTTGGGGACTCCTGGGCCCATGGACACATAGTCACAGAGGACTAGAGCAGAGAGTGAAGCATCCAACTGATATGAAGTGAGGAGAGATGCACAAAAATGCCCATACTTTCAGATAATGCCATTTGACCTATCTTCAATGGCTGGATGATCAGAACTTGACTTGAGGAAGAAAGAGGAGGAAAAAAAGTGTAATCCAATACAATTTGATGAACTTGACCTATACTTATGGATGTAGTCGCTTAAAAGAAGTAACAAATCTTTACAGCAAGGACCAATCTCACCCCCTCTGTACACAGGGTTGACAGGGATGGGGAGACATTGTCTACCCAAAATGTGGGGGCCACAAAGGCGTGAAGTGACAGGCTTACAAATTTTCAAGAGGGAACCTAGTTTCAGAGGGTGCAAGGAAAGGTATAATCTCCACTGAGTAGTTTCCAACCTGTCTAGATGGGGCTGGTGAAAGGAGATGGGGATAAGACTTTTTTGGTTCAATAGTAAATAATTGTTATCAGGACTGATCGTGAATGCTGCAAATGTAAAGGTAGATGTTTTGTAACAAAAGAAGTCTGGGGAGGAGGACCCCGGGACCATCAAAGAAGAAGAGTGGAGTGTGGGACCCTATCCAGAGAAACAGTGATGCCAGAGATGGAGGCAAAAATGATGATATGGAGAGATGGAGCGGCAGGGGACTCTGGACTCAAGGAGGGAGAGGGGCTGTGTGCTGGTGGCCGGGGTTGGGGGGTGGGACAGGCTTTCAGGGTATACACTTTTGTTGTTTGAATGGTTATATATTCCTGGATGCTTCGGTGTACATCCAAAAAAAAGAGCAGAGGGAATGGAAGCAAATGCTGTTGAATGATGAAGCATGGAGGGAATTGTAATCATTGCAATGAAACGAAATTGGATGACTATAGAGCTGATATTCTTCCATGTAAATTGTCACTCAATTCACAATAAAAACTTAAAAAAAAAAAGAGAGAAAAAGGCATACCATATGATCATGAACCTATTGTATTGAAGGAAGAAGTCCAAGATATTGGTGGATAAAGTCTCTGAGAATTGACAGAATACAAATTGAAGTGTTTCAATGAAGTGATGCAGTGTTCAAGGCACTCACTAGTCTATGTCAAGAAATTTGGAAGAGATTCATATTTGGCTAACCATTTGGAAGAAATTTGGCCAACTGTTTGGAAGAGATTCATATTTGTGTCCATTTCAAAAAAAGGTGACCTAATTGAATGCAGAAATCATCAAACAATAGCACTAATACCACATGCAAGTAAAACTATGCTGAAGATAATTTAAAAACTGTTGCAATAGTACATTGACAGGAAGCAACAACTGTGAAGATAGTGCAGGACTGGGCAGTGGTTCATTGTTATGAATAGAATCCCTATAAGTTAGAACCGACTCCATGGCACCTAACAACAACAACAACAAACAAACAAAGAAGAAGGAATATATAGTAAAGTTAACAAGTGTCCAAACAGAAAATCAAGCCAATCAAGACAGGAAACAGGTTTAGTCTTGGGGAAAAAAAAATATAATAAATGCTAACCTCAAACAAAATTATTCTTTCAAAATAAAAAGAAGAAAATCATAAAGGTTTAGTAAATACTAAAACAACAGTAGTGAATGAAATGATAAGAAATTCCACAAATAAATGAATTAAGGACAGATAATTATATGGAGCAAAGAAACCAGCATCACCATAAGAAAACACACAACAATATGACAGCAATCAATTCTTAGTTATCAATAATTACATTGAATTTAAATAGTATAAAAGCACCAGTCAAGAGACAGAATAGCAGAATGGATAATAAAATAGGGCCCATCAACATATCGTTTACAAGAGACAAACCTTACATACAAAGAAAAACATTGACTAAATATCAAAGGATGGAAAAATATATATGAAGCTAATGGCAACAAAAAAGAAGAGCAAGATTGGTGATATTTGTTTCTGATAGAATACAGTTCAAGATAAAAGGCAGCACAAGAGACAAAGAAGGACATTATATAATGATTAAAGGTTTAATTGAAGAAGAGGACATAACCAAAATAAATACCTAGGCTCCCAATGAAAGAATCTCAAAATACATAAACTCTAACAGAATGGAAAAAATAGACAACTCTTCAATAACATTTGCTATTGTTGTTGTTTGTCAAATGCTTTGAGTTGATTCTGAATTACAATGACTCTGTTTAGGGTTTTCAAGGAGCGGGTGGTGGGTTTGAACCTTGCAGTTCAAATAGACATTGCTGTCTAGTGCTTATCCTACAGTGTCACACTATAAATCTACAATATTTGTTGTTGTTAAGAGCCTTCAAATCGGTTCTGATTCATAGCAACTCTGTATAAAGTTTCTAAGGAGTAGCTGATGAGTTTGAACCACAGACCTGTGGTTCGCAGTCTACTGCTGATCCTACAGTGCCACAGTTGTTGTTAAATGTCGTTGAGTCACTTATGACTCGTAGCGACCCTGTATAGGGTTTCCAAGGAGCAACTGGTGGGTTTGAACCACCAACCTTGTGGTTAGAAGTCCAATGTTGATCCCTTAGCACCACAGTATGAACTTTTAATATACTACTTTCGATGAATGACAGACGAGCTAGAAGAAACTCGCCAAAGATACAGAAGAACTAAACAACATATTCAAAGAAGAGCACTGCATCCAACAACAGCACACTATACATTATTTTCCAGTGCACATGTAGCATTCTCCAGAATAGATAATATGCTAGGCCACAAATCAAGCCTAAATACATTTAAAAACATTGAAATACTAGAGACACTTCTCAGAAAGCAAAGGTCTAAAATTAGAAATAAACAATAAGAAGATCAATGAGAAAAAAAATCAATCAAATACATGGAAGTTGAATGCATCCTGCTTGAAAACTACTGGGTAATGAAAGAAATAAAATAAACAAAAGAAATCTTAAATCAACTGAGAATGAAAATACAACACATCAAGACCTTTGGGAAATGGCGCTCAGAAATAAATTTGTAGCAACAAATGCACACATCCAAAAAGAAGAAAGAACCTATTTCAACACCTTAACCCTGTATCTCCAACAATTAGCAAAAGAACATCAAAATAAGACTACCACTACCTGAAGAAAAGAAATAATAAAGATTAGAGCAGAAATGAATGAAAGACAACAGGAAAACATTAGAAAAATTCTACAAGATCAGAAATAGGTTCATTGAAGGAATCAATAAAATAAGCAAACATTAGTAAATCTAACAAAGGGAAAGAAGACAAATATGCAAATAACATGAGGAAGAAATGAATTGGGCAATTTCACAACAAAACCAACTGAAATAAAACAATAATAAAGAAATATTAAGAAGAAATGCAGTCCAACAAATTAAAAATTTGTAAGAAATGGATACATTTCTACAAACACACTACCTACCTAAACTAACACATATTGAGATTGAAAATTTGAATAGACCCACAATAAAAGAAGAAATTGAACAAATCATTTAAAAAATTGCAATGAAAATAAATTTTGGCCAAAACAGGTTCATTGACAACTCTATCAAATAATCAGAGAAGATCTGACACATATTCTACACAAACACTTCCATAACATAGAAAAGAAGAGCATGATATCTATTTCATTTTATGAAGCAAGCATAATTCCAATACTAAAACTTGGGATTGTTGTTGTTGTTAGGTGCCATCGAGTCAGTACCCATTCATAGTGACCTTATGCAAAACTGAAAGAAACACTGCTTGATCCTGGGCCAATCTCACAATTGTTGCCACGCTTGAGCCCATTGATGCTGCCACTTTGCCAGTCCATCTCACTGGGGGTCTTCCTCTTTTTCTCTGACACTCCACCTTACCAAACATGATATCTTTCTCCAGCGACTGGTCCCTCCTGAAAATATGTCCAAAATATGAGAGATGAAGTTTGGCCATCCTAGCCTCCAAGGAACACTCTGACTGCATTTCTTCCAACACAGATGTGTTTGTTCTTTTTGCAGCGCAGGGTACTTTCAAAATTCTCCTCCAACACCATAACTCAAAAGCATCAATTCTTCTACGGTCTCCCTTATTCACTATCTAGATTTCGCATGCATATGAGGTTACTGAAAATATCAGGCTTGAGTCAGGTGCACCTTAATCCTCAAGCTGACATCTTTGCTCCTCAAAACTTAAAAATAATCTTGTGCAGCAGGTTTTCCTAATGCAATATGTCGTTTGATTTCTTGACTGCTGCTTCCGTGAGTGTTGATAGTTGATCCAAGAAGAATGAAGTACTTGACAACTTCAATCTTTTCTCTATTAATAAGAATGTTGTTTACTGGTCCAGTGGTGGAGATTATTGTTTTCTTTACGTTGAGATGCAATCCATACTGAAGACTGTGCTCTTTGATCTTCACTTTCAGCAAGCAAGATTGTATCATCTGCATATCGCAGGTTGCTAATGAGTCTTCCTACAATCCTGATGTCACGTTTTTCTTCATATAACCCAGTTTCTCAGATTATTTGCTCAGCATACAGATTGAATAAGTATGGTGAAAGAATACAACGCTGTCTCACATGTTTTTGAAATGATTTATTGTGAATTATGTGATAGTTTACATGGGAGAACATTAGTTTTACATTCATCCTATCGTGAATCATTTCATTGCCATGGTTACAATCCTATCCATGCATCATCAAACAACCAAAGGATATAACCTGCAAGCCTGTCCCCAGGTCATCAGCACACAGCCCCTCTCCCTTTCTGGGTCTAAAGTCCCCAGCTGCTCCATCTCTTCACGTCATTGACTCTGCCTCCATCTTTGGCATCACTGCTTCTCTGGGTAGGGTCCCGCTCTCCACTCTTCTCCCTTGATGGTCCCAGGGACCTCCGCTCCTAGACTGCAAAGTCAATCACTCTCCTCCTTTTGCTATAAAATGTCTACCTTTACATTTCCAGCCCTCACAATCAGTCCTGATAACAATTATTCACTATTTTGTATCACAAGAGACCTATCCACATCTCCTTTCATCAGCCCAGCCTAGACACATGGGATACTACTGAGTGGAGAGTCTATCTTCCTCCACACCCTCTGGATCTAGGTTCCCTCTTAAAAGCTAGTAAGCTAGTCACTTCTTGCCTTTGTAGATCCCCCATTTTGGGTAGCCACTGTCCAAGTTGCCCATCCCTGTTTACTCTGTGTATGGAGGGGGTGGGAATGATCCTCTCTGTAAAGATTTGTTCCCTCTTTTGAGCTACTGCATCCATAGGTGTAAGTTAAGTTCATCAAATTGTATCAGATTACTCTTTTTTTCCTCTTCTTTCTTCTTCTAGTTGAGCTCTGATATCCAGTCATTGAAGCCAGGTCAAGTGGGTATTATCTGCAAGTGTGGATGAATTTATGCATATGCCATCTCTTCTAATCACTTGGACACTTCACTCTTCACTCTAGTCTTCTGTGGCTATGTCACTTAATCTGGGATCAAGACTCTCCAGGGCTTGCCACACTGCTGGCCAACCAGGTCTCCACCCGGGTTCACAGGAGTCTATTGAACATTGAAGGGCTTAGCTTACAGTTTCATTGCTCTTTTTCCCTCACTTCCCTTTATCAGTGATGAACTTGGTCACCAATCAGAGCATGTATTCCCATTGAGTCTTAGTCTTAGAAGGGGGTTTGCTTTGAGGGGACCTGACAACTTCCCTTGATGCTTGTTCTTGTAGTAACAGTTGGTGGTCTGCCTCTATTGTTTTGTATTTTTCCTGTCAGTCTTTCTTTCAAGAAGTATCTTCCATTCTTCTAGCTGCTCCAGGCTGGTCTGCTTGTCCTTTCAAGAGGAAGTTTCCCACCTCAGAAGATTCTGGATTGGTTCAGGATTCCACCGATGGTCTTATATACAATGCAAGGCTCTTCAGGAAGCCTCCTTCACTAGGCATGTTGTATCCCCATTTTAGGTATTCCAATCAGTTATAGGCAGAAGACAGACTTACAGGCTTTCTATGGTGATATTTCTAGCTATTCCTTTCTCTCCCCCTCAAGTGTCTATTTTATAATGGTATGTCAGGGAAACCAAGATTGAAAAGGCAGCCAAGCATCTTAACATTATTTCCCCCTTTTCCCCCATTCCAACCACGTCTCAATCCCTGTATTCAGAGCCCTGTTGTTCCCGAGGTTGTATATACATCATTATTTACCTCTGCCCCACTGAGCCCATGCAAACCTGACTGATTGTTTTCCCATCTGATTTGTCTACCATTGCCCTCCCCCTTTTTGTGTATTGCCCCCTCCTTAGCACCCAAACTGTCCTATGTCTATTCCCTACCCTGTGCTCCACCTTCCCCTCCCTCCCCTCACCCCAACCCCCACATTCCGGTAACTAGCAAATAATCCCCACCCCTTTTAGTATGGATTCTTTTACTACTTATTTACAGTAGTGGTCCTATGTAGTATTTCTCCTTTTGTGACTGACTAATTTTATTCAACATGATGTCCTCAATGTTCATCCATGTTATGTGGTGGCTTGTTGCTTCCTTATTTTTATTCAAGGTAGCATAATATTCCATTGTGTGTATGTATCACAGTTTGTTTAACCATTCTTCAGTTGATGGGCATTTAGGCTGTCTCCATATTTTTGCTATTGTAAATAGTGCTGGTATGAACATTGGTGTGCATATATCTACTTGTGTTATGGCTCGAATTTCTAGAGGAATTGCTGGATCATAAGGTATTTCTATTTCCAACCATCTGAGGAACCACCATATTGCTTTCCAGAGAGGTTGGATCATTTTGCAGTCCCACCAGCAATGCATGAGCGTCCCATTCTCTCTACATTCCCGCCAGCATTTATTGTCCTTTACCTTTTTGATTTTTGCTGTTATTGTTGGTGTGAGATGATATCTCATTGTTGTTTTGATTTGCATCTCTCTAATGGCTAGTGATCGTGAACATTTCTTCTTATATTTGTTGGTTGCCTGGATCTCCTCCTTGGTGAAGTATCTGTTAATGTTCTGTGCCCATTTTTTAATTGGTTTATTTGTCTTTTTTCTTGTAGAGGTATTGTAGTTTCCTATATATTTTAGAAATGAGTCCCTTGCAAAAGATTTGTTTCCATTTTGTGGCTTCCCTTTTTACTCTTCTGGTGAAGTCTTTTGATGCACATAAGTTTTTAATTTTCAGTATGTACCAATCATCTATTTTGTCTATTTTTGTTTGTGTACTTTTCAAAATGTTTGGTAGTCTGTGTGTTGCAGGTATTAGTGTCCTCACATTTGTAACTATTTTTTCATTGATAGCCTTCATAATTCTGGGATTCACATTTAGTTCTTAAATCTATGTTGAATTTGTTTTTGTATACAGCATAAGGTGAAGGTTTTGTTTCAATCTTTTGAATATCGTTTTCTAGTTCTGCCTCACATCTTTTTAAAAAAAATTTTCAGGTTTTTATTGTGGATTGAGTGAAAGTTTACAGGGCATATCACCAGTTTTACATTCAACAAATCATATACCTTGTTTCATTACATTGATTATAATCCCCTCCATGTACCATCAGTTAACAGTATTTCTCTCTATACACTTTAGCTTTTTTGAAAAAAACAAACACAAAAGAAAAAAACCCTCACTCAGTCATATATAATAATATACATCCTCCAAAGGGCACATTCTGCAAGTCTGCTCCTGGTCACCAGCTCTTAGTCCTTCTCTTCTTAGTCCATGAATCTAGAGTCCTCAGCCGCTCCCCTCTCCATGCCCCATCTATGCCTCCAGTGCTGGTGCTGCTGCTTCTCTGGATAAGGTCCCGCATTCTGCTTGTGCATTCCTCTCTTGATGGTCCTAGGGTCCTCTGTTTCTGGACTTTAAGACTAACCCCTCCCCTTTTTTTGTTACAAAACTTCTACCTTTACAATTGTGACAGTCGTGATTAGTCATGATAGCAATTATTCACTATTGAATCTTATCCACATCTCTTTTCACCAGACCCGTCTAGACAAGATGAGAGCTGTTCAGTGGGGACTCTTTCTTTCCCCCTATACACTTAAACTAAACTCCCTCTTGAAACCTGTAAGCTAGTCACTTTGTGCCTTTATTGCCCCCTCATTTTATGTAGCCAGTGTCTAAGTTGCCCGTCCCTATCTACCCTGTGCACATAGAGGATAGCATTGATACTTGATGTGAAGACCCTTTCCCTCTCTGTTGGTATTTAGAGTAACTACCACTCTGAGTATAGGTCAGGTTCATCATGAAGATGTATCTTCTGTCACTGTAGCTGTTCCAGTCTGCTTGTCCTTTC
>NW_006408757.1:1702617-1710328 GCF_000296735.1 Chrysochloris asiatica
ACTTTCCTGACTTCTTCCTTATTTTTCTCAACTCCATTGTATAGTGTTTTGATACATTTTATAATCATTTTTCTGAATTCCTTCTCTGGCATTTCCAAAGCCTGCCTATCTTCCAATATGGAGTGTAGGTCTACTTCCAGCTCATTTACCTTGGTCACTTTATGTCGTTTCTGGACATGTGCAGGTATGGCTATCTGCTTCTCTTTTTTGGACATATTCAGGGGTTATCTGTGGCCTTAATACTTAGATGGGTATGTATTTTTGTATTTTTTTATTCTTTCTGATTGCCTCCAGGTAGATGTAATCAGGAAATGGACTTCCCTTTTCACTCTTCTTCTTGAGAAATTTCAAGATGCCACTGTGGATCGTTTTGGTATAACTTAGGATTTAATTTTTGGCCCATTTCCTTTTTTGTCTGCTTGTCCTGCTCCAAAATCCCCGTTCAGGCCCTTTTTCTAGTTATAAACAGTTCAGGGCCAGTTGTGGCCGTTTGGTTTTAATTGGAAACTCTCTTTAAATTTCCAGGAGATTGTGTGCATGCCTAGTAGAACCCTCCAAGGGTGGGGCTTTGGTGTCCACTAGCTCAGGGACCTCTATAGTTACCAGAATGGTGGTGCTCAAACAGCAAGGGACCAATGAACAGAAACCAAAAGAAAAGAATGTCCAAACCTTTATCTCCGTGGTTCTGCCAGGCATCTGTTGCCGCTCTGATCCTTCCCCTGCTTGGTCTCACCCAAGATGGAGGCTACTGGAGCAGCTGAGTTTCCCGAACTAGAAAGCAATGGATTTCTTGCTTCTGTCACCAATTCTCCCAGCTGTAAGCCTTCAAACCTTCTAAATATTCCTTTATAATTGGTTCAGAATTCTGGAACTAACCCCTGTGCCTGCTTGCTTGGGTATTCTGTTTTGTTGCTAGCAGAGCTCCTTACTGCACTTCCACCCAATCTGTCATTTTGTTTGTTCCTTATCTTTTAAAATATTAAACCATTCAATGTTCCCATATTCTATTTGAATAACTGCCTCTTGGTCCATGAACAGATTCCTCATGAGTAGAATTAAGTATTCTGGCATACTCATACTTTGCAATATTGTCCATAGCTTGTCATGGTACACACAACGGAAAGCCTTTGCGTAGTCAATAAAGCACCTTTATGGTATTCTCTGCCTTCAGCTAAGACCCATTGGACACAGGCAGTGATATCCTTCTTTCCACATCCTCTTCCATATCTGGCCTGAACCTCTGGAAGTTCTCTGTCAATGCAGTCATTTCTGTATTACCTTTAGTAAAACTTTTCTCACATGGGATATCAAAGATATTGTTCAATGATTTCTGTATTCTGTTGGGTCACCTCTCTTTGAAATGGGCACAAATACAGAAAATTGTCTTCCAAATTTCTTGGTATAGATGAATGAGGTGAGGACCTCCTGTGCCACCTCACTTTCTTGAAACATTTCAATTTTTGTTCCATCAATTCCTGGTGCCTTATTCTTTGCCAATTCCTTCAATGCACCTTGGAACTCTTCCTTCAGTATCATTGGCTCTTGATCATATGCTCCCTATTGAAATGGTTGAACAGTAGCCATTTTCTTTTGGTACAGTGACTCTGTGTATTCTTTCCATCTTCTTTTGATGCTTTCTGCATTATTCAATAATTTACCCAGAGAATCCTTGCATAATGAAAGTCAAGGCTTGAATTTTTTCTTCAGTTCCCTCAGCTTTAGAAATGCTGAGTGTGTTCTTCCTTTTTGTTTTTCTGATGCCAGATCTTTGTAAAGTTTTTGTAAATATTTGACTTTGTCTTCTCGAGATGACCTTTGAAACTTTCTGTTCAGCTCTTGTACCTCCTAATGTCTGCCATTTGCTTTAGCATCTCTACACTGGAGAGCAAGCTTCAGTGTATCTTCTGACACCCATTTTGATCTTTCCCTTCTTTCTTGTCTTCTTAATGACTTTTTGCTTTCTTCATGTATAATGTTCTTGATGTCATCCCACAACTCTTTTGGTCTTCAGTCTTTAGTGTTTAATGAATCAAATCTGTTCTTCCGATGATCTCTAAATTCAGTTTGGATATATTCAAGGTCGTGAATTTGTTTTAATTTTCTTCAGCTTCAGTTTGAATTTGCATATGAGCAGTTACTTCCAACCTGAGGAGCTCATTTTTCAGCACAATATTTGACAGTGTTTCTCTACTATTCATAAGGTTTTCAGTGACTACATGTTTGGAAGTAGTTCATCACTCCTTCTTCCTAGTCTATCTTTTTCTGGAAGCTCATCTGAAAACTGTCTACCATGAGTGACCCTCTTGGTATTTAAAATATCGGTGGCATAACTTCCAGAATCACAGCAACTCACGAGCCACTACAGTATGACAAACTGACAGACAAGTGGTGTAAAAACTTGTGATAGACATCATTAAAAATTAAAATTATAGACCCATGTGTTTCATGAACACATATACAAAAATTCCCAACAAAATCCTAGATGTTGGAATCCAGCAACAAATAAAGAAACCACATCATGACTACTTGATAATCATATCAATTATTCAAGGATGCTTCAACATTTGAAAAACTACACAGTGCACCACATATATAAAACAAAGCAAAAAACCACATGATCATTATCAGTGCATAAAAGAAACAATATACAACACCTATTCCAGATAAAAATGCTACACAAAATAGAAATACATGGAAACTTTCTCAATGTATATGCTAAAAGCACATTTACAAGAGCAAAGACCAACACTGGTCTCAAAGGAGAGAGACATAAAACATTCCATTTCAAACAGGAACCAGAAAAAGATGCCTTTTTTTTTTTTTTTTTTTTTTTACCATACCACAACCATGTTACCTTAGTGTGTTGTGAGTCTACAAGGTCAGCAGTTCGAATCTACCAGTTGTTCCATGGAAGATAATAAGACTTTCTGTTCTCATAAAGATTTATTGCCTCGGAATCCCTATTCAAGGTCACTATAAGTTGGAACTGACTTGATGGCACACAACCACCACCAACCTTTTCAATATTATACTGGAAGCCTAGGCATAGTAATAACGGAAGAAAAAGATATAAAAGATATCCAAATTGTCAATGAAGAAGTAAGAGTATCTTTTTAAAAAAATGATGTGATACTATATGTAGAAAATTCCAAAGAGTCAGTCAAAAAAGAATTACTGTAACTAATTAAAAGACTTAGCAAAGTGGCAGGGTACAAGATCAGCATACTAAATCCTGTCTGAATCCTTTATTCTAAGAAAGAAACAATATCATTTACCTCCCCAAATATGAAATATTAGGAATAAATCTAACTAGAAATGAAAAAGACCTACACAAAAAAACCTACAAAACAAAGAAACCAAAAGAGATAGAAATACAAAGGTGAGTAAAAAAATTATCCAGATCCCCATAATATTAAAATACCCATCCATGCCCATGGCTGATGAAAGAAATGATTCTGTCCAATAGAAGGGTGACAGTGTATTATGTGGCAAATCATTTACAAATCAGCCATGGCTCTGCTTATCAAATAATCCACAACAGACTTGTGTTAGAAAAGTTTGTGTGTGATGAGTACCAAAACAACTCACAGAAGAGCATAAACAGAAGCGTTTGGAATATCTGCAAACCAAATTTGGACTGATACTCGAGGAAAGGTAAACATTTATTTTAAAAAATCATTGCTGGTGACAAGACACTGATTCATCACTATGAGCCTGAGTAAATGGCAGAATATGGAATAGAAACATCTTCAATTACCAACCAAGAAAAATTCAAAAGTCAATCATCAGCTGGAAAATTGATGCTTACAGTATTCTGGGATTCTCAAAGGCCAGTATTGTAACATTATCAGGAAAAAGTTCAACAATCAACAGTGCTCATTACAGTGAGATGTTCACTGAAAAGCTGAGCCTAAACTGCTATCCAAGGGCATTTTGATCTTGAATGACAATGCACATCCACACACCTGTGTCCACACAGCTGTCACTCTGCATAAACCTCATTTTGAAGTGTTAAAGCATCTTCCCTATGGTCTTGATTTTGCTCCATCACAGTTTCACCTGTTTGGTCCACTGAAAGCAGCCTTTCGATGGCCAAAACTCACCTCTGATTAAAAAGTGAAGACAGTGGTGCATTTATGACCTGCACCTCAGCCTAAAACATTTTTAAGAAGGAAATATGAAAGCTTGTTGACAGATTGACAATGTGTACTGATGTTTTGAAAAATGATGTATATGTCTTTTCTAAAAGTTTATTAAGATAAACTCTTTAGCTATAGTGAGAGTAATTTTTGACTCACCCTCATATATACCATGCTCAAGACTAGGAAGATTTAACATTGTGAAAATGTCAATACTACCTAAAGATATCTACAGATATAATGCAATCCTGATCCAGATTCCATCATCATTCTTTAAAGAGATAGAAAAACTAATCATTAACTTTCTATGGAATGAAAGAGATGCCACGTAAGCAAGGCACTACTAAACAAAAAGAACAAAGTAGGAACTCCTACACTTCCCATAATATAAACATACTACATTGCCACAGCATTCAAAACAGTCTGGGCAGGAGCATATAAAAATGGAGCATAATTAAGAATCCACAAATAAATCCAGACACATATGTACAGATGAGATTTGATAAAGGGCTGATTTTTTACAAAGGGTTGGAACATATTATATGGGGAAATGATAGTCCCTTTGACAAATTGAGCTGATGAAATGGGATATTCATTGCAGAAAAATGAAACAGAACCCATAACTCACACCGTATTAAACAAAACAAAAACAACCTCAAGATGAATCAACAACCTAAATGTAAAATATAAAACTATAAAGAATATCAATGAAAAAATATGTACAAAGTTGGGGATCTTAATGGATGTCAAAAACACACTATAAAACATAACTAAAAATATACAAGCAGCAGAAGACAATTTAGATGACTGGGACCTCCCCAAATTTAGACTGTTTGGCTCTTCATTGGAGGCCTGGTGTGGCGCTGTAGGATAAGCACTGGACTGCAAGGTCGATATGAATGACAAGGTGGCTTTTCAAACCCACCATGCTGTCCCTTGGGGGCAACTTGACAGCACTTAATAACAACAACATGCTTTAAAAATATTTCACCAAAATAACGAAAAAAGTGCCCATAGATTCAGAAAAACAATTATGGCAATGACAAGGGACTGATCTCCAAAATTTATAGAAAATGTCAACACTTCAACAACAAAAAGACAAATAATTAATTTTTAAAATGGGCCAAGGACATGAACATACATGCCACAGAAGGAGACATTCAAACAACCAACAAACACATTAAAACATGCTCACCATCATTAATGATTCCCAAACAAACCATTGTCATTAAGTCATTTCCAACTCATAGTGACTCTATATACTGTTTCTGAGACTATGAATCTTTATGGGATCAGAAAGCCTAACCTTTCTCCAGCAGATCAGCTTGTAGGTTTGAATTGCCAACCTTGTGGTTAGCTGTTCAGTGCTTAACCTACAGTGCCTTTTAAGAGAAGCAAATCAAACAATGAGATATCATCTTACCCAATAATTGATAACACAATTCAAAAACACAGAAAACAGCAACAAAATCTGGTGAGGGTTTGCAGAGGCTAGAACACGCATATGCTGCTGGTGGAATTGTAAAACCATACAACCACTGTGGAAAATAATGTGAAATTTCCTTAAAAAGTCTCAAATAGAAATACTACTAGTAGGTATATGTACTGGAGAAATAAGAGCTGTGACATGAATAGATACATGCACACCTATATTAATTGCAGCACTATTCACAAAAATGAAAAGATGGCAACAGTCTAAATGCCTATCAATAGTTGAGGGAATAAACAAACTATAGCACATAAAAACACAGTGAAATACCACAGAACATTAAATAATGATTTCTGTCAATCCTGGAGGACATTATGTGGAGTGAAATTAGTCACAAATGGACAAATATTGTATTGTATGAGACCATTATGTTACAAAGTCACGAAAAGTTTTCCCAATTCGTCTGATTGACTAGTGGACCACTTGAATATCAGTCTCCATGACCTTGAGACCAGAAGAATTAGATGGTGTCTGGTTACCAGTACCAACTGCTCTACAAGGTATCACATTAAAAGTTGTAGATAGAGCGAGGGAACATATGGAACAAAATTAAAAATGATAAAAAAAAAAAAAAAAGGACCAGGTTTACTGATCAGATACATACTGTTGTAAGCATGAGATTATGACCCTAGATGACCTTTCAGGTCTGGAACAGAACTTAACCTCAATGACTCAATTTTCAGCCAAGCAATAGTTAGGTATGTAGGGGCGGCAACAACACTAATGAGATGTGCACACTATATGGAATGGCCAACCATTCAAGATCAAAAGGGCAGCACTTAAGAAAAAAACTCAACCAAGAATCTTCTATCCAGAAAAACTATCAATCAAATAAGATGGTGCTATCAAAACATTCCAGGATAAACAGAATCTGAGGGAATTTATCAAAACCAAACCAGCACTTCAAAACACCCTAAAGGGAGTTCTGTGGACAGAGAACTAACAAGAACAGACGACAAACAGAGATTGACAAGTATGGCAACACCACCTGGACCACAGCCAACAGAAAGCAGAGACCAGAATGGAACGAGACTACAACAACAAACTCAAGACAGCCCAGAGATCAACTGAAGGACATAAACATATCAATGTCAAAGAAGGGACAAATGCAACAGAAACCCAGGTGGTAGAGATGCCAGGTAACTCACAGATTGCAATGGAGTATCTTAAATACAGAGAAAAGCTAGTAGCTACAAGGTAATCACAAAGAAAGTTAACACCCCACAAAATATCATGAAAATGAATTCCCAAACAGAACAAATGAATAAAGAAACTAGGAAGAAACCGACCAGAATCAACTAAAAAAACTCAAACACAATACAAGAAGGAAAGCAGAACCAAAGACCGAACAGCACTGCCAAAAAAGTAACATAATGACAGTAATCAACTCATACCTATTGATAATTACATTGAATGTCAATGGACTGAATGCACCAGTGAAGAGACAAAGAGTGGCAGAATGGATAAAAAAAACAAGATCCATCAATATATTGCTTGCAAGAGACTCACCTTACACACAAGGACGAAAACAGACTGAGAGTCAAAGGATGGAAAAAAATTTACCAAGCCAACTCCAGCAATAAACAAGCAGGAGTGTCTATACTAATCTCTGACAAAGTAGACTTTAAGATAAAAACCACCATAAGAGACAAAGAAGGTAACTATCTCTTGATCAAAGGGTCAATTGAACAAGATGACAAAACCACAATAAATATATATGCTCCCAACGAAAGAGCACCAAGATACATGAAACAAGCCTTAATGGAATTGAACAAAGACATAGATAAATCCACAATTATAGTAGGAGATTTCAACACACCACTATCGAAAAGGGATAGAACAACTAGAAAGAAAATCGACAAAACCATGGAGGAACTTAACAACACAATCAACCAGCTTGACCTCAATAGACATATACAGAGTATTTTATCCAACAACGGCACAATACACATTCTTCTCCAGTGTGCATGGAACATTTTCCAGAATTGACCATGTGTTAGGCCACAAAGCAAACCTCCATAAATTCACAAACATCAAAATTCTACACAGCATCTTCTCAGACCACAATGTTATAAAACTAGAA
>NW_006408757.1:1713678-1714226 GCF_000296735.1 Chrysochloris asiatica
ACTATAGAAGGAAGCCTGAACCACATCCAGACCATGAGAGAAGGGGAATTTTCCTCTTGAAATGACAAGCGGACCAGCCTGGAGCAGCCAGAAAACCAGAAAACACTTCTTGAAAGAAGGACCTACAGGAAAAATACAAAACAACAAGGGAAGTCAGGCTGTTACCACAAAAACAAGCAAGCTGTCAGCCCAAGAGATATCAAGGCAAGTGATCGGGTCCTCTCAGTGCAAATCCTTCTCCTAGACTAAGATGCAATGGGAAAACGCGTTCTGATTGGTGACCACACACATCACCCATAAAGAGAAGTGACCGAAGAACATCCCAGGTGGAGACCTGGTCAGCTAGCAGTGAGGCAAGACTTGGGGATTCATGGGCTCAGAGTCAGTGACACATCCACAGAGGACTAGAGTGGAGACCGAGGTGACCAACTGATAAGAAGAGGGCAGACAGACGCAGGAACACCCACACCTGCAGATGATACCCACTTGCCATGGCTACAATGATGGGAAGAACAAAGCTCAACCGGAAGAAGAAAGAAGAGGAAAAA
>NW_006408757.1:1716404-1717800 GCF_000296735.1 Chrysochloris asiatica
TGAAAAGAAATGCAGATGGGTCCCTTGGGATGCAAGGGTGAATAATTGTCACCAGGACTGATTGTGAGGACTGGAAATGTAAAGGTGGACATTTTATAGCAAGGAGGGGAGTGATTAACCTTTCAGTCTAGGAGCAGAGGGCCCTGGGACCACCAATGGAGAAGAGCGGAGAGTGGGACCCCACCCAGAGGAGCAGTGAGGCCTGAGACTGAGACAGAGAGGATGATGTGAAGAGAGAGAATGATGTGAAGAGATGGAGTGGCTGGGGACTAGGGATCCAGAGAGGGAGAGGGGCTGTGTGCTGAGAACTGTGAGGGGAAGGTGGGCAGGATTGTAGGGCATACCCTTTGGTTGGGTGATGATGCATGGACGGGATGGTAACTATGGCAATGAGACGATGTATGATGGAATGAATGTAAAACTAATGTTCCCCCATGTAGACTATCACACGATACACAATAAAACATTAAAAAAAACACACACACACCAAAAACAAAAGGGCAGCACTTATCCAAGGACAAATTTCAGAAGGGTTTGGAAAGAAGGAGGAATCGAATCAAGAAACACAGGGAAATAGTGGGATAAGTGATGTTACACTGAGAGAATTTTAATCATTGAGATGCAAAACTGATCATTTGCTCTGTAAACCTTTATTCAATTCACAATAAAAAGTTTTTAAAATAAAGTTTCCACGGTAAAAGAAACATTATTTATGTTTATCAGGTGTAGGAGGGCAAATCACTAACTAAAGGGCAGGCACATATCAACTTGAGATGATAGGTAGCCAATGTTCAATAAAAAGGTCAGCCAAAATATATGCATACATACAAACATACGTATATATGTATATATATATATTAAGACGAAGATAAAACGAAGAGTATAAAGCTGAAAATGCAATAGGGGAAAATACTATATATACATATTTTTTTACTTTAAAAAATGTTTTATTGTGAATTATGTGATAGTTTACATGGGAGAACATTAGTTTTACATTCATCCTATCGTATATTGTTTCATTGCCATGGTAACAATCCCATTCATGCATCATCAGCCAACCAAAGGGTATACACTACAAGCCTGCCCCCCGATCATCAGCACAGAGCCCCTCTCCCTCTCTGAGTCTAAAGTCACCAACTGCTCCATCTCTCCATGTCATTGTCTCTGCCTCCATCTCAGGTATCACTGCTTCTCTTGGTAGGGTCCATCTCTCCGCTCTTCTCCCTTTATGGTGCCAGGGACATCCACTCCTAGGCTGAAAAGTTAATCACTACCCTCCTTGCTAAAAAACGTCTGCCTTTACATTTCCAAACCTCACAAGTAGTCCTGATAACAATTATTCATTATTGTATTACAAGAGACCATTTCATTTCATCAGCCCTGCCTAGACAGATTG
>NW_006408757.1:1718071-1719851 GCF_000296735.1 Chrysochloris asiatica
TGCATATGCCCTCTCTTCTTATCAGCTGGACACTTCACTATCCACTCTAGTCCTCTGTGGCTATGTCACTGACTCTGGGCCCAAGAGTCCCCAGGTCTTACCACACTGCTGACCAACTAGGTCTTCACCCGGGTTCACAGAAGTCTATTGAACATTGAAGTGCTTAGCTCACTGCTTCATTGCTGATTTTCCCTCAATTCCCCTTATCGGTGATTAGCGTGGTCACCAATCAGAGCGTGTATTCCCATTGAGTCTTAGTCTTGGAAGGGGGTTTGCACTGAGGGGACCCGACTACTAGCCTTGATGTTTCCTGGGCAAGCAACTTGTTTGTTCTTGTAGTAACAGTCGGTGGTCTGCCTCTATTGTTTTGTATTTTTCCTGTAGGTCTTTCTTTCAGGAAGATTCTTCTGGTCTGCTCATCCTTTCAAGTGGAAATTTCTTAGTTCTGAAGATCTGGATGTGTTTCAGCTTCAACCTATAGTTTTATGTATTGCAGAGGCTCCGCAGGAAGCCTCCTTCACTGGGCACCTTGTAGCCCCATTTTAGGTATTCCAATCAGTTATAGGCAGAAGACGGACTTACAAGCCTTCTATGGTGATATTTCTGGCTTTCCTTTCTCTCCCCCTCCAGTGTCAATTTTATAATATAATGCCAGGGAAATCAAGATTAAAAAGACAGCAAAGCATCTTAACATTATTTCCCCCTTTTCCCCATTCCAACCATGTCTCAATCTCTGTATCCCAGAGCCCTGTAGTTCCAAGGTTGTGCATCCATTATTGTTTACCTCTGTCCCACTTAGTCCATTCAAACCTGCCTAATTGTTCTCCCATCTGCTTTGTTATTCCATTCCCCTCTCCCTTCTTGTATATTGCCCCCCTCCCCAACACCCAAACTATCCTGTGTCTATTCTCTGCCCTATGCGCCACCTTCTCCTCCCTCTCCTCAGTCCACCCCCACATACAAGCAACAAGCAAAGAATCCACCCCCTTTAGTATGGGTTCTTTTTCTTAGTCCTTTACAGTAGTGGTTCTATGCAGTACTTCTCTTTTTGTGACTGACTAGTTTCACTAAATATAATGTCCTAAAGGTTCATCCATGTTAGGTGGTGGATTGCAGCTTCCTTGTTAGTTTTCAAGGTAGCAAAATATTCCATTGTGTGTATGTACCACAGTTTGTTTATCCATTCTTCAGTTGATGGGCAGTTAGGCTGTCTCCACCTTTTTGCTATTGTAAATAGTTGCTGCTATGAACATTGGTGTGCATATATCTTCTCGGACTATGGCTCATATTTCTTGTGGATAAATACCAAATACAGGAATTGCCAGATCATAAGGTATTTCTATTTTCAACCTTCTGAGGAAGCACCATATTGCTTTCCAGAGAGATTGGACCATTTTGCAGTCCCACCAGCAGTGTAGGAGTGTCCCAATCTCTCCACATCCCTGCCAGCATTTATTTTCCTCTACATTTTTGATCTTTGCTGATAATGTTGGTGTGAGATGATATCTTCTTGTTGTTTTGATTTGCATCTCTCTAATGGCTAGTGATCATGAACATTGCTTCATATGCTTTTTGGCTACCTGGATCTCTTCCTTGGTGAAGTGTTTGTTCATGTCCTGTGCCCACTTTTTAATTGGGTTATTTGTCATTTACTTGTAAAGTTGTAGTTTTCTATATATTTTAGAAATAAGTCCCTTGTCAGATGTGTCATTGCAAAAGATTTTTTCCCATTCTGTGGGTTCCCTTTTTACTCTTCTGGTGAAGTCTTTTGATGCACATA
>NW_006408757.1:1721327-1726733 GCF_000296735.1 Chrysochloris asiatica
TCTGTTGGCTAGGATTTTGTTGAGAATTTTTGCATCTATGTTCATGAGGGATATTGGTCTATAACTTTCTTTCTTAGTGACGTCCTTCCCTGGTTTTGGTGTGTGTGTTGTGCTTGCTTCATAAAATGTATTAGGAAGTTTTCAATCCTCCTCTATCTTCTGGAATAATTTGAGTAGAATTGGTGACAGCTCTTCCCTGAATGTTTGGTAAAATTACCAGTGAAGCCATCTGGGCCTGGACTTTTTTTGGTTGGGAGTCTTTTGATGACCTGATCAATCTCTTCTTTTGTTATGAGTCTGTTCAGGGTTTCTATTTTACTGTATGTAAGGTTAGGTAAGTCGTGTGTATCTAAAAATGTATCCATCTCTTTTAAGTTTTCAAATTTGATGGAGTACAACTCTTTGTAGTATTCTGTTATTATCCTCTTGATTTCCTTAGGTTCCATTGCGACAACCCCAATGTGGTTTCTAATGCATGTTATTTGTGTCTTCTCACTCTTTTCTTTTGTTAGATTAGCCAATGCTCTGTCAATTCTGTTAATTCTTTCAAATAATTTTGAAAGAATTTTTGTCCTGTTGATTGTTTCTATAGTTTTTCTGTTTTCTATCTCATTTATTTCTGTTCTAATCTTTATTAATTCTTTTCTTTTGGTGGTTGTAGGTTCCCTCTGTTAGTCCATTTCTAATTGTTGTAGATGCTGTGTTAATGTTAAATTTTCTTCTTTCTTCTTTTTGTATGTGTGCATTTATTGCAATAAATTTTCCTCTCAGTACCTCTGTTGCCATGTCCCAAAGATTTTAGTTCCCAAAAGAACCAATAGATCTATTTTGGAAGAAGTGCAGCCAGCGTGCTCTTTGGAGGCCAGGATGACTAAGCTTCGTCTCTCATTCTTTGGACATATTGTCAGGAGAGAACAGTTGCTGGAGAAGGATGTAATGCTGGGTAAGATGGAGGGTAAGAGAAAAAGAGGAAGACCACCAACAAGATGGATCAGCCAGGTAGCATCATTGATGGCGTCAGGTGTGGCAGCAGTGGTGGGGTTGGCCCAGGATTGGACATTGTTTCGTTTTGCTGTGCATGGGGTCACTATGAGTGGGTTCCGACTTGATGGCACCTGACAACAACAACAAAGATTTTGGTTTGTTGTGTTTTCATTCTCATTTATCTCTAGGAACTTTGTGAATTCACTTTTAATTTTTTTCTACTACAAAGTCACTTTTCAGCAGGGTGTTATTCAGTTTCCATGTATTTGACTTGATTTCCTTGATCTTCTTATTGTTGATTTCTAATTTGATAGCATTGTGGTCTGAGAAGAAGCTTTGTAGTATTTTGATATTTGTAAATTTATGGAGATTTGTTTTGTGGCCTAAGACATGGTCTATTCTGAAGAATGTTCCATGTGCACTGGAAAAGAATGTGTATTGTGCAATTGATGCTCTGTACACATCTATGAGGTCCAGTTGGCTGGTTGTGTTGTTTAGTTCTTCTGTGTCTTTGTCAAGTGGTGTATTAAAATCACCCACTATTACTATAGATTTGTCTATTTCTTTCTTCAAATCTATTACTGTTTGTTTCATATATTTTGTAGCTCTTTCATTGGGAGCATAGATATCTATTATGTTTATTTTATCTCGTTCAATTGTCACTTTAATCATGAGATAATGTCCATCTTTATCTATAGTTTATTTTATCAGAGATTAATATTAATACTCCTGTTCATTTTTTATTGCAATTAGCTTGGTATATTTTTTTCCATTCTTTGACTTGGAATCTGTTTTTGTCTCTGTGTGTGTGATGTGTCTCTTGCAGACAGCATATTGAAGGATCTTGTTTTCTTCTCCATTCTGCCACCCTCTGTCTCTTAACTGGTATATTTAATCCATTTACATTCAGTGTAATTATCGATAGGTATTGATTAATTGTGGCCATTATGTTTGTTTTTTTGTGTGTGGTTTTGCTGATTTCTTTGTTCTGTGTGTCTTCCTTTATTGAATTCTTGATTTTTGTGTTCTTTCTTGTGAGTTTCCTCAAAGTGTTAATGTTTCCATGTTCTTCTTGGATTTTCATTCTCTTGGTATGTTGTGAAGTATTAATTTTCTTTGAGGTTGCCTTATAGTCCATTATTTTTTCTCTCTATTTAGTGCAGTCTATTTTATCCTGTAATCGACCTGACCTTCTCACTATGTGGATCTCTGTTCCTACGTGTTTACCTTCTTTTACATTATACTGGTTTTGATCATAAACTGACCTCCCAGATTCTCTGAGTTTGTTCTTATAGTTTTGTTCTGTTCACGACTCTTCCTTCTGTTGACTTAATTCAGGGAGGTGCTGCTATATATGTCAATCTCTGGTTGTTGCCTGTTCTTGTTGCTTCTCAGTCCACAGGACTACCTTTAGGATGTTTTGTAGTGCAGGGTTGCCTTTGGAAAAATCCCTTAGCTTCCATTTATCCTGGAATGTTTTGATTACACTGTTATATTTGCTTGATACCTTTGCTGCATAAAGTATTCTTGGTTGCCAATTTTTCTCTTGCAGGGTTTTATACGTGTCTCCCCATTGCCTTCTTCCTTGCATGGTTCCTGCTGAGAGATCCAAGCTTAATCTGACTTGCTTGCCTTTGTATGGCACTTCTGTTTTCCCTGGCTGCTGTCAGAAATGTTTCCTTATCTTTAATTTTGGAGAGCTTGACTATGATATGTCTTGGTGATTTTCTTTTGGCATCTATCCTTCCTGGAGTTCATTGAGCTTCTTGAATGTTTATGTTTTTACTTTTCAGGATGTTAGGGAAGTATTCTTCCAGTAGTTCTTCAACTATTTCCTCTATGGAGTTGTTTGATTCTTCTTGTTCTGGAATGCCAATAAATCTTAAGTTATTCCTCTTCATGTTGTCCAACATGAATCTTAGACCTCTTTCAGTTTTTTTAATCCTTTTTTGTGTTTGTTCTTCTATATTAATGGTATTGAGAAATTTTTCTTCCAGCTCACTGGTTCTGCCTTCCATCTCATCTATTCTACTCCTTTGCCCATTCAGTGTATTATCTATTTCTGATATTCTGTTATTGGTCTTTTGGACCTCTTTCTGTAGGTTTTGAATTGTTTCCAACATTGTATCTATCTTATTTGATTGTTCCTGTAGAGCTTTTCTGACTTCTTCCTTATTTTTCTCAACTCCGTGGTAAATTGTTTTGAAACATATTATAATCTTTTTCTGAATTCATTCTCAGGCATTTCCAAGGCCTGCCCTCCTTCCAGAATGGAGTCCAGGTCTACTTCTACATCATTTGTCTCAGATATTTTATCTTTTTTCTGGACATGTGCTGATGTGGTCATCTTCTTTTGCTTCTTGAACATGTTTAGTGTTTATCTGTGGTCTTAATACTTAATTGAGTATGTGTTTTGGTATTTTTTATGCTTTCTGATTGCTACCAGGGATATGTGATCAGGATGTGGGCTTCTCTTTTCACTCTTCTTATTGCTGAACTCAGAGTAACTTTCACAGGTGTTGTCTTTTTCCCTGGTATACGGCAATTGGTATTGTTTCTTGCCTGTGTTTTGGTGTTTTATAGAGTGTGATTGTAGCTTGGCTATATGGCAGCAGCTGCTGACTCCTCTTGTGTAATATATGGAGACAAAGAGTCCTCCAAAATTTAAAGGGGGGAGCATATAATAGCAAAAAAGCACCAGAGGAAAAAAAAAGACAAGAAAAAAAAAAAAAACCAGCAAAAACAAAAACTAGACTGAATACTGCAGTCTATAATCACAGAAAAAGGAGAGGAGGGAGAGAAGAAAAAAAGAATCTGTAGCCTAATATAAGTGTGACTTTAATGTTCTCTCTTCAGCTTCTTGCTTTCAAAGCTGCCTGAGAGATTTCAGGATGCCAGTGTTGGTTGTTATGCTATACCTAAGGCTTTAATTTAATTTTGGCCTGTTTTGTTTTTAAACTCTGTTTCCTTCTCTACAGCCCTATCTTGCCCTTTCCCTTTAAAAAAACAAAAAAAACAAAAACAAAAGATAAATAAGCAAAATACCTCCAGAGCCTGCTCTTGGGCTCTGTATCTGTGCGCATGCGTGGCAGAAGAACCCACCAGTGGTGAGGATGGGGGTGTCCACTCGATCAGGCTCCCCCTCTAGTCACCAGAACTAAGGTGGGCAAACAGTGGGTGCACCAATGGCAAGATACCAAAAAAAAAGTAAAGAAAATCAGAACAAAGCAAAACTGACAAATTGCATTGTCCACCTTTGCTTCAAGGTTCACTCGGCATTTTTCCATGGTGTTTCTGCTCCCCCATTTGGTCTTGCTGTTTGGTTTTGCCCAATATGTCAACTCCAGGCCTCCAAGCCCAGCCTCACAGATTCAAAAGTACGTGATTTTTTACTTCAGCTTCAAGTTCCACAATCTATAAGCCTTCAAACCTCAAAATATTCCTATCTCTGTGGTTCTGAGTTTTGGAGTTCTGCCCTGGATCTACTTTGCCTGGCATTCTGTGGTATTGTTGATGGTGAGCTTCACTGCACCTCCACCTTAGCTGCCATCAAGGCCCTCCTTTTTAAATATTATTTTATACACAAATACTGCAATAACAGTAATGGTAGTTATCTAGTAGTGGATACATAGATGGGTATGAAAGCTGAATAAGTGTGGGAAATAGAATGTGACTATATCCATGAATACATATAGATATGGCTGCAGCACAAGACCTTTTTAAAGTGTTGAAAAGCGAAGATGTCAGCTTGAGGACTAAGGTAAGCCTGACCCAAGCCATGGTATTTTCAGTAACCTCATATGCATGCAAAAACTGGACAGTGAATAAGGAAGACTGTAGAAGAATTGATGCTTTTGAGTTATGGTGTTGGAGGAGAATATTGAAAGTGCCATGGGCTGCCAAAAGAACCAATCGATCCATTTTAGAAGAAGTGCAACCAGAGTGTACCTTGAAGGCCAAGATGGCCAAACTTCATCTCTTGTACTTAGGATATATTGTCAGGAGGGACTGGTCACTGGAGAAGGATATCATGTTTGGTAAGGTGGAGGGTCAGAGAAAAAGATGAAGACCCCCAAGTGGCAGCATTGTTGGACTCAAGCATGGCAACAGTAGTGAGGTTAGCTCTGGATCTGGCAGTGTTTCATTCTGCTATGCATAGAGTCATTATGGTTCGGTACTGACTCGATGGCACCTAACAACAACAACAAATTTACATATGCTGCAAATATACCCATGAATGTAGTAAAGCTTGCTGGATGTTTTAGATACATTTTCTAGAGAAGCAAAACCAGTGAATATTTGTTGTTGTTGTTGTTATTAGGTGCTATCAAGTTGGTACTGACTCATAGCGACCCTCATGAGCACAATTAAGTGTTCTGGACTACTCATACTTCTCAATGTTTTCCATAGCTTGTCATTATA
>NW_006408757.1:1726833-1757046 GCF_000296735.1 Chrysochloris asiatica
ATATACAGAGATGTTGATATCAAAGAAATGGCTCAGACTGTTAAATGCCATCAAGTCAGTTTCCACACATTGTGACCCTGTATAGAGTTTCTGAGGTGCAGCTTGTGGGTTTGAATGCCAACCTTTTATTTAGCAGTGCTGTGCTTATCCTATAGCACCACACCTGGACTCCCACACTGCTGTAGAGGTGGACAAGTTCCAAGTCCGTGGGTCAAATATGAGGCTGAAGGCTTCTCCTGACTCATGTAGCTGTGGAATTTGATGATCTCAAGGTTGGCAGGTCAGATCACAGACTTCTGGCTGCAGAAGCGAAGGAATCCAAGGTTGGCAGGTAAAACGGTAGGCCTCTGGTGACTCCCGGGATCAGAAGGCAACAAGCAGGCCACTGGTTGAAGTCTAAAGAATCAGAGTTCAGATGATGAGCCAGATGCATGATTTAGACCCAGGAAAAAGCAAGCCAAATTTCCCACAGCATCCACATATATTGGAAGCAGGCCAAACCCCAAATGAATCTTCCTTTCGGTTGACGGCTGCTCGTAACAGATCTCATTATGGTAGATTACTCCCAGCTTATAACAGATCTCATCATGGTCAATTACTCCCAGACCAGTGAACATCCTGGCCCCACCAAGTAGACACAAATATCACACAGTGGGGATAGTTGTGAAAACTTCTTAGCCATAAGTAAATATCTTGAGTGAGTGAGTCACTGGGCATGGGAGTTCAGGACTATAGTCTCAGAGGACACCAAGGTCAATTGGCACAAAATAGTTCACAAGGAAAATGTTCTACATTGAGGAGTAGTCGCTAGGGTCTTCAAAACGTATGAGTGGCCATATATGGGGACAATCATTCATCTCATCCTATGAGAAGCAAAGAAGGGTGAACAAAATTAAACATGAATGGAGACAATTAGTCCAAATAACTAATGGAAAGTGTAAACCTCAGCCTTCATAACCCTGATATCAATAGACAGTTCTATTAGGTGAATTTTAACACTAGGGAGATACTCATTCCTTTGAGTAATCAACCTTTTGAGATCAAAAGGGCAACATTTCTCAAGGATAAGATTCAAAAGACAAGAAGAGGTAGGAAATAAAGAGAAATGGAAATGGGAACACAACCTAGCAATGGATAATGTGGCATTGTGAAGACTTTGATCAATGATATGGAACAAAATTTGTATTAATCATTCAGTGGAAAATTGATTGCTCTGTAAGCCTTCACCCAATTAACAATAAAATGTTTTAAAAAGTAATAGCGTGATGGCAAATGAAAAAAAAATATTTGATTTGGTTATTTGGACAATTTTCAATAGGGTTGGAAAAATTTAAATATTTGAATCTATTGTTTATATTTTTATATGTAAATTTTACGACATCTACATACATGGGATTACAAATAGTAAGTACAAAAGAATATAAAATATCAGATTTTTAAAATATTGAACATATTCTGAAATGATGCTACCTTTAATACAATAAATCAGGTAAAATAGTTCTAAAATTAAAAAAAGAAACGTGAAATATGAGATATGTATAAAATGTAAGTTTTTCTTATTTTTGAAAATTTACAGAAGGTAACTAGATGCTTATAGCAAACTAATGTCAATGTGTAATGATGTTTATAACAAATGTAGCAGTAAAATATATGACAATAATGCTCCCAAGAATGAGGTATAAATAAAAGTACACTGTAGTAAGATTCATACTTAATATGTGAAGCAATACAATATTTCTTGACGATAAACTGTGACAAGCTAAAGATATATACTACATACCCTAGAGTAACTATTAAAATATAAATAAAATATACAACCTACCAAAACTAATAGGGACTGAAGTAAAAACTTTGAACAGACCCTTAAACTAATCTATTGAACAGGTCATTAAAAAGACTCTTACCAAAATATTTCTGAGCCCACACCACTTCACTGGTGAATTCTATCAAACATTCAGAGAGGAACTGATGCCAATTCTATTCAAACTATTCAAGAATATAGAAAAGGAAGAACCCCTCCACCAAATTCATTTTATGAAGTGAGCATAACCCTGATACCCTAATCAGGCAGCGACATCACTAAAGAAAGTATAAAGCATTATCCCTCATGAACATAGATGCAAAAATACTCAAAAAGGCCTAGCCAATAGACTCCAACAACATATCAAAAATGCATCGTGATCAAATAGGATTCATATTAGGTATGCGAGGTTGTTTCAACATTAGAAAAACAATCAATGTAATCCACCACATCAATAAAACAAAGGAAAAGAGCCACATGATCATACTGATTTATGCAGAAAAGGCATTTGACAAAGCCTGACACCAATTCCTGATAAAAACACTCAACAGAGTTGGAATAAAAGAGAGTTCCTTAACATAATTGAGGGCATATATACAAAACCAACTGCCAACATTACTCTCAACAAAGAGAAACTGAAAGCATTCTCCTTTTGAATGGGAACCAGACAAAGATGCCCTTTATCACCATTCCTGTTCAATGTCATGGTAAGTCCTAACCAGAACTATAAGACAAGAAAGGGAAATTAAAGACATCCAGATTATCAAACAAGAAGTAAAACTGTCTCTACTTGCAGATAATATGATCTCATACATATGGAATCCTGGTGTGGCACTGTAGGATAAGCACTGGACCACATGGTTGGTTTGAACCACAAGGTTGGTGGTTCAAACTCATCTGCCTCTCCTTGGAACCCCTATACAGGGTCGCTATGAGTCAGAACTGACTTGACAAACTTAACAACATAGAAAATCTCAAAGATTTGGCAAGAAAATTATTTGAACTCATTGAAAGTTGTTAAAAAACAGTAATGCAGATCAACATATAAACAATCCATTGCATTACTTTATACTAACATAGAGTTCAGAAAGGTAAATAAGTGAAACAATATCTTTTATAATTTTGTTGTGGTTAGGTGCCATTGAGTCCATTCTGACTCACAGAGACCTCTCATGCATGGCAGAACCAAACACTGCATGATCCTATGCCATTCTCACAATTGTTGTTATGTTTGTCCTGATTGTTGCTGCCACTGTGTCAATCTATCTCATTGGAAGTCTTCATCTTTTTCATTGATCATCCATTCACAGATCATAATGTTTTTTCTCCAGGGAATGGTCACTCTTGATGTCCAATGTACAAGAGACGCAGTCTCACCTTGCTCACTTCAAAGGAGCATTCTGGTTTTATTTCTTCCAAGACAGATTTTCATGTTCTTTCGGCACTCTGTTGTACTTTCAATTCTCTTTGCCAACACCTTAATTCACATACATCAATTTTGCTATGGTCTTCCTTACTCATTGGCCAGGTTTCACATCCATAGGAGGCAATTGAAAATATCAGGGCTTGTGTCAGACTCATGTTCTTCTTCAAACTGACATCTTTTCTCTTGAACACATTAAGGAGGTCTTTTGCATCAGATTTGCCTAAAGTAATGCAATTTGATGTCTTGACTGCTACTTTCATGAGTGTTGACGGTGGATTCAAACAAAATAAATTCTTTAACAACTCCAATCTTTTATTTATTTATCATGGTGCTATTTATTGATCCAGTTGTGAGGATTTTCATTTTCTTTATGTTGAGGTTCAATCCATACTGAAGGCTGTGGCCTTTGATCTTCATTAGTAAACATTTCAAGTTCTCTTCAGTTCCACCAAGCAAGGTTGTGCCATTTGAATATCACAGTTTGTTAATGGCTCTTCCTCCAATCTTGATGCCATGTTATCCTTTACATAATACAGTTTCTTACATTATATGCTCTGCATAAATATGAAATATGTTGTAGGGATACAATCCAGGCAGCACCTTTCCTGGTTTTCAGCCACTCAATGTCCCCCTTTTCTCTTTGAACAGCTGTCTCTGTGTCTATGTACAAGGGTGAGTCAAAAATTATCTGCAATCTGGCTGTAGAATTTATTTTAATCAAATTTTAGGAAACACAAATACAACATTTTTTCAGCATAATCTCCTTGCTTCTCAATACATTTTGTCCATTTGTCAACAAACTTTTATATTCCCTTCTTTAAATATGTCTTAGGCTGAACTGCAAACCATTTTAAGATAACTGGAGTGCAGATAATTTTTTACTCATCTTTGTAGTTTCTTGATAAGCACAATTAAGTGTTCTGGAATAACCTTTCTTCACAGTGTTATCCATAGTTTGTTATTATTCACACAGTTGAATTCCTTTGTATACTCAATAAAGAACAAGTAAACATCTTCCTGGTATTCTTGGCTTTCAGTTAAGATTCATCTGACATCAGCAATGATATTCCTACTTAGTACAGCTTCTGAATTTGACTTGAGTTTCTGTCAATGCCCTTACAATGTACTAGTACAGCAGATTTTTACAACAAATATTGAGTTATGCTCAGCAAAATTTTACCAGTATGTGATATTAATGATATTGTTTGGTGATTCTCACATTTCATTGGGTAACCTTTCTTTGGAATGGGCACAGATATGGGTTTCTTCCAATACTGGCCAGTATCTGTCTTCCAACTTTCTTGACATAGACCAACAAGTAATCTACATAAATAGAAGTGCTGCTATCAGTTTGTTGAAATGTTTCTATTTTTATCTCACCAATTCCTGGAGCAGCCTGAAGCTTTTCCTACAACATCATCAGTTCTAGATCATATCATACCTCTTGAAATGGTTAAACATCAACCTGTATTATTTTTGGTACAATGACTCTATATTCCTTCCAGCTTTTCTGTATGCTTCCTGCATTGTTCAATATTTTGCCCATAAAATCCTTTAATATTACAACCAGGACTTGAATTCTTTTTTCAATTCATTTGGCTTGAGAAATGCTGAGCATATTCTTCCCTTTTGGTTTTCTAAGTCCAGGTCTTTGCATTTTATTATAATACTTGATTTTGTTTTATCAAGCTTCTCTTTGAAATTTTTTATTCAGTTATTTTATGTCATTGTTTCTTCTAGTCACTTTAGTTTCTTTACTTTCAAGAACAAGTTTCAGAGTCCTTTTTGATATCGATTTTGGTCTTTTCTTTCTTGCCTGTCTTTTAATGACCTTTTGCCTTCTTCATGTATGATGTTCTTGCTGTTCTCCCACAACTTTTCTGGTCTTCGATTGTTAGTGTATAGCGCATCATATCTGTTTTTGAAATGATCTCGAAATTCAGGTGGAATTTACTCAAGGCAATATTTTGGTTCTTGTGAACTTTAAAAAATTTTCTTCAGTTTCAGCCTTAACTTGAATATGATCAATTGATTGTCTATTCCACAGTTGGCCCCTGACCTTGTTTGGATTAATGGTATTGAGTGTCTCTACTATTTCTTCCCAGAGATATAGTTGATTTGATTCCCATGTATTCCATACAGTGAGGTACAGGTATATAGTTACTACTTATATTGTTGAAAGAAAGTATTTGCAGTGGATAAGTCATTGTTCTTGCAAAATTATATCTTGCAATCAGTGGCATAGTTTCTATCACTGTGGTCATGTTTTCCAATTACTGATTCTTCCACTTTCTTTCCAACATTCACATTTCAATCACCAATAATTATCATTGCATCTTGCTTTTATGTTTGATCACTGAAGAAGTTGGTAGAATTCTTCAATTTCATTATCACTGGTTTTAGTGGTTGGTGCATACGTTTGAATAATAATGGTATTAATTGGTCTCCCTTGTAAGCATATGGATATTATTATCCTGTCACAGACTGCATTGTACTTCATGCTACATCTTGAAATTCTCTTGGATGATCAATACAATGCCATTCCTCTTCACTTTATCTTCCCCAGCATAGTAATTTCCAAAATGACCAGTATTTGTCCATTTCAGATCACTAATGCTTATGATATCTATCTTTATGCATTCATTATATTTTTGGCGACTTCCAATTTTTTTAGATCCATACTTCATATATTTCATATTACTGTTATCAATGTTGTTGTTGTTGTTGTTAAGTGCCGTCGAGTCGGTTCCGACTCATAGCGACCCTGTACAGGGTTTCCGAGGATGTAAATCCTTACGGGAGTAGAAAGCCTCATCTTTCTCCTGCGGAGCGGCTGGTAGTTTCGAACCGCTGACCTTAAGGTTCGCAGCCCGATGGATGCTTGCAAATGTCTCTTCTCATTTTGAGTTGTGTTCCATTAACAAATGAATGGCCCCCAAATTTTTTGCTCCATCTTTGTCATTAAGGTCAACTCTATTTTGATGAGGTAGCTCTTCCTCAGTCATATTTTGAGTGTCTTCCAACCGAAAGGGCTCATTTATCGGCACTATATCAGACAGTGTTCCACTGTAATTCATAGGATTTTCAGGGGTTAACCGTTAATCTGGAATCTCTGCTGGACCTATCCATCTTGAGTGACCCAGCTGGTATGTAAAATATTATCAGTATATCTTCTAGCATCACAGTAATACACAAGCCACCATTGTATAACACACTGATGGATGAGTCATGGATCATTTACAATAGCGACCCAAAGTATGAAACACTTAGGAATACATCTAACCAGAGAAACAGAAATCCTACACAAAGAAATTTATAAACACTATACTGTGGGCTAGTGCGCCAGTTGCAAAGTCATTTGAACTACCAGGTCGGTGGTTCAAGCTCACCAGCTTTTCCTTGGAAACCCTATACAGGGTCACTATGGGTCAGAATCGATTCAATGGCACTTAACAACAACAACATACTATCAGAAACTAAACGTGATATACATAAATGGAAGAATATACAATGTCCATGGATAATACAACTTTGTTGTCGTTGTTAGGTACCATCGAGTTGGTACTGACTCATAGCAACCTCATGCACAGCAGAACAAAACATTGCCTGACCCTGGGCCAACCTCACTACTGTTGCCATGCTTGAGCCCATTGATACTGCCACTTTGCCAATACATCTTGCCTGGAGTCTTCCATTTTTTCTCTGACCCTTGACCTTACCAAATATGATATCCTTCTCTAGGAACTGGTCCCTCTTGACAATATATCTGAAGTTTGAGAGACGATGTTTGGCCATCCTGGACTCCAAGAAGCATTCTGGCTGCACTTCCTCCAACACAGATCTGTTTGGTCTTTTGGCAGCCCATGGTACTTTCAGTATTTTCCTCCAGCACCATAACTCAAAAGTATCAATTCTTCTACGGTCTTTCTTATTCACTGTCCAGCTTTCACATGAATCTGAGGTTATTGAAAATACCATGGCTTGGGTCAGGCACACTTTAATCTTCAAGCTGACATCTTTTCTCTTCAACACTTTAAAAAGGTCTTGTGCAGCAGATTTGCCTGATGCAATACGTCATTTGATTTACTGACTGCTGCTTCTATGAGTGTTGATAGTTGATCCAAGAAAAATGAAGTCCTTGACAACTTCAATCTTTTCTCTGTTGATAAGAATGTTGTTTATTGGTCCAGTGGTGAGAATTTTTGTTTTCTTTACATTGAGCTGTAATCCATACTGAGGATTGTGCTCTTTGATGTTCAAAAGTAATTATTTTAAGTTTTCTTCACTTTCAGCAAGCAAGGTTGTATCATCTGCATATTGCAGGTTGTTAATGAGTCTTCCTCAAATCCTATTGCCATGTTTTTCTTCATATAACCAGGCTTCTTGGATTCTTTGCTCAACATACAGGTTGAATAAGTACGGTGAAAGAATACAACCATGTTTCACACCTTTCTTAATTTTAAACCATTCAGTGTTCCCATGTTCTATTTGAACAACTGCCTCTTTGTTCATGTTCAGATTCCTCATGAGCACAATTAAGTTTTCCAGAATACTCATACTTCACAATGTTGTCTACAGCTTGTCATGATCCACACAATCGAAAGCCTTTGCATAGTCAATAAAGCACAGGCACACATCTTTCTGATATTCCCTGCTTTCAGCCAAGATTCATCAGACATCAGCAATGATATGCCTCATTCCACAGCCTCTTCTGACACCGAAACTTGCTCTCCAGCATAGAGATGCTAAAGTAAATGGAAGAAATGAGGAGGTACAAGAGCTGAACAGAAAATTTCAAAGATCAGCTCGAGAAGATAAAGCCAAATATTACAACAAAATGGTCAAATCTGGAGTCTAAAAACCAAAAAGGAACAACACACTCAGCATTTCTCAAGCTGGGGAAACTGAAGAAAGAATTCAAGCCTCAGCTTTCATTATGCAAAGATTCTCTGGGCCAATTATATAATGAGACAGAAAGCATTAAAAGAAGATGGAAGGAATATACAGAGTCACTGTGCTAAAAGGAGATGGTTGATTTTCAACCGTTTCAAGAGGTAGCAGATAATCAAGAGCCAATGATACTGATGGAAGAAGTCCAAGGTGCATTGAAGCAATTGGCAAACAACAAGGCACTAGGAATTCATGAAATAAAAATTGAAATATTTCAAGAAAGTAAGGCATCACTAAAGGCACTCATTCATCTATGACAAGAAATTTGGAAGACAACTATCTGGCTGACTGATTGGAAGAGATCCATATTCGTGCCCATTCCAAAGAGAGGTGACCCAATGGAATGCAGAAATCATTGGACAGTATCTTTGAATTCCCATGTGAGTAAAGATTTAATAAAGGTAATACAGAAATGGCTGCATGCATACATTGACAGAGAACTTCCAGAGGTTCAAGACAGATTCAGAAGAGATCATGGAATGAGTACTACTTAATACTATGAAAATATCAAATGTAAAGTAATCTATAGTTATAATATAATCCTAATATATATTCTAACATCATTCTTTAAAAGGTGGATAAACTAATCTCCAAATTTATATAAGGAGTGATACCCTGGATAAGCAATGCATTACTAAAGAAGAACAAAGTAGGAGACCTCTCACTTCTTGTTTTAGGGTAAGTTCTCTGGAGAAACAAAATCAATGAATCTTATATATGTATATATAAACAGAAGTGTGTTGCTGTTGTTATGTGCTGTGGAGCTGTTTATGACTCATAGCAACCCTGTACAGTGTTTCTGAGGCTGTAAATCTTTACGGGAGCAGATAGCTTCATCTTTCTCCTGCAGAACAGCTGGTAGTTTCGAACTTCTGACCTTGTGGTCCACAGTCCGATTCATAACCACTATGCTACCAGAGCTCCTAAAGAGAAGTGTAGAGATAGTAAAATTTCACGTCTGTGAGTCAGATGCCAGGCTGGAGGCTTCTGAGTCACATAATTACAAGATTGATGAAACCAAGATTTACAGGTTATACAGCAGACTGGCAATCTGGAAGATAAGATGAGAAACTAATGATGACTCCTAAGATCAGCAGGCAATAGAGCAGGTCATTGGCTCAAGTCCAAAAAACCAGAGGTTAAATGATGTGTCGGATGTAGGATCCAGACCCAACTAAAAGCTAGCAAGCTTTGCCTGAATGTCCAATATATTGGAAATAGGCCACACTCCCAAGAAACTTCCTTTCAATTGATTGACTGCTAACAGAAGATCTCATCATGGAGTTTGTTATATTATATTAGAGCTCATCGTGGGAAATTACCAAAACATTGAGGATCCTAGTCAAGTCAAGTTAACACAAAACCTTAACTAATCACACTCCCCTATCTTAAAATATACTACACAATCACAGTAGTCTAAACAGCCAGCTGCTGTTGCATAGACAGATACATATACCAATGGATCATACTGAGAACCTAGGTGAAATTTCATCCACCTATGGATAAATAATTTAAAAACAAAACAAAAAATTTTTATTGTGAATTCAGTAGATTTTGTGAACCGAGCAGATCATCAGTTTTGCATTGAACAAATCATATGCTTTGCTTCATTACGTGTTTGCAGTCCCCTCCATGTACTGAGTTAACAGCATTTACCTCTATTCACTTAACTATTACATTCCTCTTTGTGTCTACTGATACCTGCATCTTTCCTCTATTAAACTCCCTCTTGTTGTATATTGTCTATCCTGTCACCTATATCAGCAAGTGTCTGCCCTCTAGCCCATGGATAATTTTCCCTTTCCCCCTCTCTCCCACCCACAGAACCATCATAGATTGTTTCTATCTTTCTTTTTAAAAAGCGGTTATATAATTCACAGTTTCAAAGTAACAGTGCACACTCTGTTCCCACCTTCCATCTCAAACCCTTCACTGGGATCAAGTCTGTATCTTGAGGTGTAAAGTTTTGAATTCATTGTTGTTGTTGTTGTTTGGTACTGTTGAGTCAATTCTTTCTCATAGTAACTCTGTATAGGGTTTCTGAGGAGTGCCTGGTGAGTTTGAACCACCAACCATATGGTTCAAACCAACCTTGTGGTCCTGAGTTTATCCTACATTGCCACACCAAGACTTTGAAATTTTGAATATGCTTCCATAATTCTTCTTTTGCTTGGATATTGGGTATTCTCCCAGGCTATAGTTCACTTTGGACAGAAGTTCATCCTGGCAGCAGTTTACCCTGGCCATACCTGGAGCCATAACTCACCTGAGTTGTAGTTCACCTGGGGCTGTAACTCATCAAGGGCTGTAGCTCACCTAGAGCTATAGCTCACTCAGGGCTGTTGTAGCTCACCTTGGCCTGTTGCTTATCTGGTCCACAGTTCACCTGGACCCATAGTTCACCCAGGCTATACCTTATCTGGCTCATAATTCACCCATGGCAATAGCTCACCAGAGGCCATTGCTCACCCACGGCCATGATTTTTAAATCTTTTTGGGAGCAGAAAGCCTTATTTTTCTCTTTCAGAGCAATTGGCAGATTGACTCTCATTCTTCATTGTAGAGGGCCCATGCAGTGTTTCTGCCCTGTGTGCCATCTTACTGGAAGTCTCTCCACCTAATGGACTCTTGATTTCACAGCTACCTGAGGAATTTCAAGATGGTCCTGCTGTGCTTCTCTGTCCTATCACCAGTTTTGTTTTGTTTTGTTTTTTCCTTCTTCGTTTTCTTCCTTTAATGTGCTGGACGGAAAGGTTGATTTGAACTTACCAGTTGCTCTTCGTAAACCCTATAGAGGGTTATTATGAGTTGAAACCCACTTGACGGCACTTAACAACAACAGCAACAATATGTCTGGTCAGCTGCTTCTCCTAATAAGAGCTAGTCCAGGGCAGATTTGGAGCAGAGTCTGCTGACCCAGCTGTTTTTGTTTTCTCCTTCCCTTTCAATTATGCACCCAGCAGCAGGGTCTGAGTGAGCCCTTCTCTGGGAGTCTCTACTTGTATAAGTCTCACCTCTAGTCACTGGAGAGGAAATAAGTAGAAACGAAAAAGAAAAAAAATCTCACCTTTGACTCTGCAAGTCATAAGCAGACTTCTGCAATGGAATGATTTATTGTCTCTCAATCCACTCACATCCATTCAACATGGATGTTGCAGGTCACATTGGTTAGCCAACATCAGAAGTGACCTCCTTTCTAGACTCTGTTCAAGTCCTTTTTCCTGGTAAGTACTTGATCCACTTATTTATCTCTTTATCTGAAGTTCAGCATTCTGGGACAATCCTCTGAATCTGTTTTGTTCTATTTTCTGTAGTTTTGCTGAAGCTGGTCTGCACAACCTTCCTGCCTAGTCTGCCATCAAGCCCACTTGATGCTTAGTCCGACATCAAGCACACTTCCCTGGATAATTGATTTTTTACAAAGGGTTAAAACACATTAATTGGAGAAAAGAAAAACTGGATATTCATTTGCAAAAACATTAAAGAGGACCTGTATCTCACACCATATACAAAAATGTATCAAAGACCTAAATGTAGAACTTAGAACTATAAAGATCATCAATGTCTTCTGCAACTGTGTGCTTTCTATAACATTTAATAGTGTATTTCTGCTATATAACAGGTTGCAAGGTTGGTTCAGAAAGGTTGAGAAAGAAGAATGAATGGAAACAAGAAACATGGAGAAAATTAGATAATCAATGTTTCATTGAAGGAATTGCAATCTTTGAGATGAAACGAAGTATATTATTTGTTGAATATAAAACATGATCTGTTCTGTAAACCTTCACTCAATTCGGAATAAGAATTTAAGAAAAATACCAATATTATAAATGAAAGTGTAGGCATCACAAAAATCCTACCGATATTAAAAAGGTAATAAGGAAATATTGTTAAAAATTTTATTACAATAAATTTGATAACCTTGATGAAACAGGCAAATTCATTATTAACACACATACACAAAAAAAAAACAAAAATGGAATTTAAAAAGTAGAACATCTTTATGACACCTAACAACAACAACAACAGAGTACTTCCAGGAAGATGGCAGACTAGGCAGAAATGTGACACAGACCCTCTACGACAAGGATATGGAAGACCAAATGAAAAAGATGCAGAAGATAGTCTTGAAATCTTGAGCTTCCAATGAAGGCACAGAGAAATGGATTGAATGCTTACTAAGAGAAGAAGTTGAACAGATGTGGCAAAAAAAAAAGAAGACAGACAGACAGACAGAAAGAGAGACAGATGAGCTGTGTAGGCTGATCAGACATCGTGCATCATCTTGAAATTTTGTGATCAGCTTTGGAAGTAGACAGCAGTTTGGCAACCCAGAGTTATAACATTGTCTGCTGGCCAGAAAAGTATGGTTTTATGTTGTTCTCCACATTCCTCTAGTGGCCAGAGGCGTGGCCAGCCCCCACCCTTGTCCACCCATAGTGAAGCTCCTTCTCTCTGGGATATTAGAACCATACAATGGTGAGTCTCACAATTATGATCCACATCACCAACACCAACCAGGTTCCTGGTTTCACGTAAGTCCTGTTCCAGATATGCAGAGTTGGTCCTGACTAGCCCTGGGTTAGCAGGAACTCCAAGGCTGGTTATCTCACAGCCCCCAGCTGTTTTCTAGGTCAGAATCACCCTGATTCCATCTGCTTTTGACCTTCATAAACTAATTCTGGATTGGGTGCCCATAACAGACAACATTTAAGCCTATAGGACTTCATCATATCATCCCTTGACCTCCACTGGGTGAACTCCTTCTCTAGCATCCTACTTTGGTGAGTAGAAAATAGTATACTAAAAACTCAGGAATGGCCATCTAAGGTTCAACTATTAATTCTATATGGTGTCTGAACTATATAGTGTCTGACTACCACTACCAAATGCTCTGAAAGGGATTATATTAGAAATTTCCAATTTTTGTTATTGTTGTTAGATGCCATTGAGTTGGTTCTGACTCATAGCAACCCTATGCACAACAGAATGAAACACTGCCAGGTCCTGGGCTAACCTCTCAATTGTTGCCACACTTGAGCCCATTGATGATGCCACTTTGCCAATCCATCTCGCTGGGAGTCTTCCTCTTGTTATCTGACCCTTAACCTTACCAAACATGATATCCTTCTCCAGAGACTGGTCCCTCTTGACAATATGTCCGAAGTATGAGTGATGAAGCTTGGCCATCTTGGCCTCCAAGGAGCACTCTGGCTGCACTTCTTCCAACACAGATCTGTTTGGTCTTTTGGCAGTGCATGATACTTTGAATATTCTCATCCAACTCAAATGCATCAATTCTTCTATGATCTTCCTTATTCACTTATAATCCGAGGTTATTGAAAATATCATGGCTTGGGTCAGGTGTGCCTTAATCTTCAAACTGACATTTTTGTTCTTCAACACTTTAAAAAGGTTTTGTGCCACAGATTTGTCTAATGCAATACATCATTTGATTTCTTGACTGCTGCTTCTATGAGTGTTGATGGTTGATCCAAGAAAAATGAAGTCCTTGACAACTTCAATCTTTTCTCCATTGATAAGAATGTTGTTTATTGGTCGAGTGGTGAGGATTTTGTTTTCTTTATATTAAGATGCAATCTATGCTGAAAGCTGTGGTTTTTTATCTTCATCAGTAAGTATTTTAAGTCTTCTTCACTTTCAGCAAGCAAGGTTGTATCTTCTGCATATCACAGGTTGTTTATGAGTCATTCTCCAATCCTGATGCCACGTTTTTCTTCATAGAACTCAGCTTCTTGGATTATTTGCTCTGTATACAGGTTGAATAAGTATGATGACAGAATACAACCCTGTCGTACACCTTTCTTAATTTTAAACCATTGAGTGTTCCCATGTTCTGTTAAAAAAACAAAACAAAAAAAAACTGCCTCTTGGTATTCCTCATGAGCACAATTAAGTTTTCTGGAATACTCATACTTTGCAATGTTGTCCATAGTTTTTCATGATACACACAATTGAAAGTTTTTGCATAGTCAATAAAGCACAGGTAAACATATTTCTGGTATTCTCTGCTTTCAGTCTAGATCCATCTGATGTCAGCAACGATATCCCTTGTTCCACATCCTCTTCTGAATCCAGCTTGAAACTCTGGAAGTACTCTGCCAATGTATGGTTGCATCCATTTCTGCATTACCTGTGGTAAAACTTTAGTTCCATGGGTTTTCATAGATATTGTCTGATGATTTCCACATAGTAGTTCCCAATAGTGTGGGGAAAATGTGGAACAAATCTTAATATCATAAAACATACATATATTAAAAGAGGCTTACTGGTCACAGACTGTTGGAAGCCTGAGACTATGACCTTAGTTACTATTCAGTTCTGGAACTGAACCCAACACCATGGTTAAATTTTCAGCCAAGTAATAGATGGTGGAGACAAATACAAGTGAAGTATGCACATCAAAGAATGCGCAATCATTCAAGATCAAAAGAGTACCATTTACCCTAAACTAGATGACTGAGACCTTTTAAATTTTACACTTCCATGCATCAAAGGAGCTCTGGTAGCATAGTGGTTACAAATTGGGCTGCAAACCACAAGGCCAACAGTTCGAAACTACTTACTGTTCTGCAGGAGAAAGATGAGGCTTTCTGCTCCCGTAAAGATTTACAGCCTCAGAAACCCTGTACAGGGTTGCTATGAGTCAGAACCGACTCCACGGTACATAACAACAACATGCATCAAAAGATTTCACCAAAAAGGTAAAAAGAGCTTTCACAGACTGGGAAAAAATTTTGGCAATGACATCAAACAAGGGATTGTTAATCTCTTGAATTTATAAAAGCTTCAGCACCACAATAAGAAAAAAGACCAATATTCTAATTTAAAATGAGCAGAGGACATTAACGGGCACTGCACAAAAGAAGATATTCAGGCAGCCAACAAACATGAAGAAATGCTGGCAATCATTGGGTATGAAAACAGCTATGAGATATTGTTCTACTCCAGCATTGATGGCAAAGTTCAAGGAAACAGAGAACAACAAATGCTGGGGAGGGTGTGGGGAGGGTGTGGAGAGACTGGAACACTCACACACTGCTGGTGGGACTCTTAAATGGTGGAACTGGTGCAACCATTGTATAAAACAGTGTGGAACTTCCTGAACAAGTTGTACATAGAACTACCATATTGCTCTGCAATCTCTTTCTCCCCACTTCTATCATTTTTCCCTTTTTGCTCTTGAGTTTTCTTTACTATTTTCTGGTCTGTTTCTTCATCTCTTACCCTAATTGAATTTTGTGCTTTTCTTTCTTTTAATTTTTCTTTCTTAATTTTCTCTCTATTATTTTCTCTTCTTGGTTATTGTATTCTTTATCTAGCGGGAGCCTGTTTGCTTTTTACTTTTTTCTCCTTTATCATTTCCCCCTTCTGCTGTTGTTTGCTTGTTTATTTATTTATTTATTGTTCTTGTTAATTTTTATTGGCATCACGTTCGTCTCTTTACAGAAGAACTCAACCTACACCCTAGAATGCAAGAACTCTGGAGAAAAGGAAAGTGCTCCATTAAGCAAGCTACAATTCATGGGTATGTCCTATGGAGGAAGCAGATTGCCAGGGTTCCATATCATAGAAAAATGTTGAGTAATGATGGGCGATATTGGAGAGTTGAGTGGGGGAAAGGAGAAAAAGGTTTGCTAACCTAAGGATACCACAATCCCAAAAGGACCACCTTCTAGAACAAAGTAAAATCACTAGGACAGATCTTTTAGGATTTCCCTTTCCCTCTTATAGCAGGATCTTGATCTAACCAAGGGAGTTTTGAAGTGTGGCACAGGTGGGAAAATAAAGGAGGAAATGAGATTTTTAATATTTGAAACAAGAGCCATTTTCTCCATTGCAAATATCACTGTATTATGCAAATCAACCTTTTAGTAAATTTAGACACAGAAGGGAACAAGACAATTTCCCCCTAGAGAGATGAAAAGTGTTTTGGCTCTTAGTCTTTGATAAAAGGCGTATATATTTCTTGTGCCTACTGTACAGAATACTGCCTCTAGCTTGATTTTTGAATTCTCAGTTGCAAACTCTCTGCAATACAGACAAGGTAAAACCCTCTGTCTTATACTCCTGCATTACAAGACTTAAACACACAATCCAAGAATTTCTTACACTAATTTATACATTTTTAGTTGGTTGTGTATATTAACATGTGCTATAAGATTCTGGCATTAGGCAAATCTGCTGCACAAGACCTTTTTAAATTGTTGAAGAAGAAAGATGTCACCTTGAGGACTAAGGTGCGTCTGACCCAAGCCATGATATTTTCAATAACCTCATATGCATGCGAAAGCTGGACAGTAAATAAGGAAGACCATAGAAGAGTTGATCCTTTTGAGTTATGGTGTTGGAGGAGAATGTTGGAAGTACCATAGGCTGCCAAAAGAACAAACAGATCAGCTTTGAAAGTAGTACAGCCAGAGTGCTCCTTGGAGGCCAAGATGGCCTAACTTCATCTCTCATACTTCAGACATATTGTTAGGGGCAACCAGTCTCTGGAGAAGGATATCATGTTTGGTAAGGTGGAGGGTCAGAGAAAAAGAGGAAAACCCCCAACGACATGGATTGGCCAGGTGGCAGCATCAATGGACTCAAGCGTGGCAACAGTAGTGAGGTTGCCCCAGGATCGGGCAGTGTTTCATTCTGATGTGCATAGGGTCTCTATGAGTCGGTACCGACTAGATGACACCTAAAAAACAACAACAACATAAGATTCTTTACTAAGAAGCATTACATAATATATGGATAGTGTAAAAAAATCTGATTAGTTCAAAGTAACAAGCATCAACTGATACATACAAAACTCAGCCTTATCAGACTGGGTGTGAGCCTGTAATGAGACGTGGGCACCAGCCTTCCCAAGGAGTAACCTTCACAATGAGGGAGGGTGAGGTGGGGAAAAAAGGACCGCAGAAATTTTTAAAAATCAAGTAACTAATTAGACACAAATCAACAGTAAACAGCTCGTGCATGCTCTTTCTCTCTCTCCAGTAGACAAAAAGAATAAGCTTTCAATGCTGACTCCTTGCCAGAATCATGTCTACAGCTGGTCTGTCCTACTGCCACAAACAAGGGCTTGTGTGTACGGCAGCAGACTCCATGGAGCTGTGTCACAAGTGTGGACTTGCATTTGTATGCTTGTGTCAGATCTGTGTGTTGTGTGTGTGGGTGACTGTGTTTGGTGGGGATTCTTTTGGCAGCTGGATATGAGAGATCAATTTATGTTTTGTTTGGAAGAGGCAATGGGCTTGTGTTCTTGGTTTGTGAAGGACTCTGCTTTACTCTCTCTGCCCTTTCAGCAACTGCAGCTTTCCACTGAGGCCTTGGCCCAGTCATTCTTATCCAGTTTGATGGGTTCAAGGAATTCATTATACAGCTGTACCTCTGTTTCATGTTTAAGTACATTCCATACAATTGTCTGGAATGACTGCTCCACATTGATGGCTTCCTTGGCACTAGTTTTGAAGTAGGGAATATTATTTTTGCTGTAGCACCAGGCCTGTGATCGCTTTGTGGCCACCTGTCTGTTTTTGAGGTCAGTCTTGTTTCCCAACACAACAAGGAGAAGTTTTAAGGATCCTGGGGTCTGGCCTGGATTAGAAACTTATCTCTCAAACTATCAAGGGCAGTCACATCAAATATCAGAACACAACCAGCAGTCTGTGCCTCTATAAAAGGCCATACCAAGAGACTGGAACCATTCCTGTTGCTGTGTCCCAGATTTGCATTGTAACTAGTCTGTCACCCACCATCACCTCCTTTGTCAGAAAGTCTGCTCCTATTGTGGTTTTGCACTGATTGCTGAATTTCTTGTTCACATAATGGTTCATAAGTGAAGTCTTATCAACTCCAGAATCTCCCAGGATGATAACTTTCAGCAACACTTTTTTCCTAGAGGTCATCCTTCAAACGCGGCCACTCCGCTGGGGGCTCTGGGCCAGGCATGTCGTGAGAGCTCCCGCTGAGAAGAAGCAAAGAAAGACAAGGGCAGAGAAGTCAAAGTTCCAGTTCCAGTGGACTCTTCTGCACTTTCTAAGCTTCTAATACTACCACTGTTGCCACCTCAGGTTTTATGGCCAAGACTCTGCCCATATTCCCACTTCTGTCACCACCGCCACCTGGAGTGGAAGTCTTGCTTATTTATTTGTTTTCTTTTGTTTGTGTACCATTTCTCTACTTGACTAACCCAATGAGGGGCAGTAACTGTGGCCCTATAGCCCATCTATAACTGTATCCTCTGTAGCCCTATCCATGGGCAATAGCCAATACCAGTTGCTATACACCTGATCAAAAACAACAACCAACATCAGTTAAACTCATCCTAAACTGATCTGTATGAAATGAGATCAGTTTGGAGAATGAATGGAGAACTGTGCACATGCTTCCATTCTCTAATCACACTTACAAGGAGGTTAGTGCCTAAAAACATATCAGCATGCAGTCATCAATTAAATACAAATACAATGACATTACAATGTCTCAGAGGGAATAGAAAGTTTCTCTTCACACAAGGAAACAAGAGAGAGTGGCTCATACAAGTGACCAAAATTCAGAGCCAGAAAATATTTGGGAAAAAGAAAAGGCACTGGAACTAACTGAAAAAGAAATAAAAAGAACAATGTTTAGATACTTTCAACAGATTGACAGAAAACTCAAGGAAAGCAAGAAAGAACTCAGGAAAACACTACAGGAATAAACTAACAAAATACATGAAATATTGGAGACAATACAAAGCCTGCATATAGAAATGCAGAAAATCAATACTAAAATTTCAGAAATGAATAATGCATTGAAAGGGCAATAGAGTAGAGTTAAAGCAATAGAATCTCAAATTAGTGACCTTGAATATAAACCTATCAACAGTCATAGGATAGGAGAAAAATCCCCCTCGCCCCCCAAAAAAAAAGAAGGAAAGAAGAAGAAGAAGAAGAAGAAGAAGAAGAAGAAGAAGAAGAAGAAGAAGAAGAAGAAGAAAGCATAAGATTTATTTGGGACACTGTAAAGAAGAATAACTAATGGGCAATCTTTTCCAGAAAAGAAAGAGACAAAGAAAAACAGAAAATATTGTCAAACAATGTTGGAAGAAAACTTCCCTAACATCATGAAAAATGAGAAGATAAGCATTCAAGAAATTGAGAGAACCCCAAAACTGATAGATCCAAAAAGGAAATCACCAAGATATATTATATTCAAACTTTCCAAAATAAGACAGCAAGGAATTTTGATGCCAGCTCGAAAAAAAGTTATCTACAAAGGAAAACCAACAAGGTTCAGCTCTGATTTTTTTTTTTTTTTTTTTTTTTTTGCAGAAACCATACAGGCAAGAAAACAATGAGAAGACATATACAAAAATCTGAGCCACAATTAATAATCAAGAATCATACGCACAGCAAAGTTTTCCCTCAAGTATGATAGCAAAATTAGAATATTTCCAGATAAACAGAAATTAAAGAAATTTTCAATAATCAGACCAATTTTGCAAAAAATGCTTAAGGGAGTTCTTTGGACTGAAATCCAACAGCAGTAGACCACAATCTGAGATTATCATACATGACAACACCATCCCAAATTCAATCCATTTATAGAACTATTCACAGTAAAACAAACCTGCAGGACTGAAAATAGGAAAATGAAGGTAACAATTTATAATTAATTACATGGTAACTTCAAATAAAATTAATATATCTTCACATTAAGACAAAAAGTGGAAAACTATAATGATTTAGTGAACAGTATAACAACAACAATGAAGCAAATGAACTGACAAAATGAACTCAGCATATAAAATTATGTGTAATAAATAAACCAGCAGCACCACCAAAGTAACAACAACAAAAAATGCTACAGGCACACACACAACAAAATGACAGCAATCAATTCATACCTATTGATAATTATACTGAATATCAATGGATTGATTAAATGTACCAATTAAGAAAGTAGCAGAATGGATAAGAAAACAGGATCCTTCAATATACTGTATAGAGAGACACATCTTACACACAAATATAATAATAAACTAAAAAAATCAAAGGATGAAAAATATATCAAGTCAACACAAATAAGTAAAAAACAAGCAGCAGTGACACCCTTAGTTTCTAATAAAGTAGACTTTAAGGCAGAAACCAGCATACGAGACAAAGAAGGACATTATATCATGATTAAAGGATCAATTGAACAAGAGGATGGCACCATAACAAATATCTCTGCTTCTAATGAAAAAGCCTCAAAATACATAAATAAAAATCTAATAGAATTGAAGAAAGAAATAAACAACTCTACAATAATAGTAGGAGATTCAATGCACCACTTTCGATGAAGGCTAGAACAACTAGGAAGTAACTCAACAAAGACAGAAAACAAGTGGTCCATGAACTTGACCTCATAGACTTATATAGAGTACTCAATGAAACATTCTTTACCACAATGCACATTCTATTCCAGTGCACATGAAACATTCTCCAGAATAGATCAAATGTTATGTTATAAGCAAATGTTAATATGTTTAAAAACACTGAAATACTGCAGTATTTTCTCAGTTCACAACACTATGAAATTAAATATCAACAATGGGAAGACCAAGGAAAAACTCAAATACATGGAAATTGAATAGTGCACTGTTTAAAATCTACCAGGAAAAAGAACTAACAACTGAAAAATTAAAAATCCTTGAATCAAAGGAGAATGAAAACAACATACCAAAGACACTGCAATATCAGTTCTCAGAATGCAATTTATACCAATATATATACATGCACATCCAAAAAGAAGAAAGAACTAAAATCAATACATTAACCAAACATCCCCAATAATTAGAAAAAGAACAGCAAAGTAAGTCTGCTCTCACAAAAAGAAAAGAAATAATAAAGATTAGAGCAGACATAAACAAAACAGAAAATAATAGAAAGAACAAACAAGACAAAAAACTGATTCTTTGAAAGGATTAATACAATCAACAAACCACTGGCAAGTCTAACAAAAGAAAAGAAGGAGAAGATGCACACAAAACAAATAAGAAATTATATGGGTGATGTTCCAACAGAATCAATGAAAATAAAAATGATAATAATGGAATACTCCAACAAGTTTGAAACTCTAGAAGAAATGGACAAATTTCTACAAGCACATGATCTACCTAAACCAACACAGACTAAAATAGAAAATTTGAACAGGCCTATATAAAAAAGAAGAAATTGATCAAGTCATTAAAAACTCCCAACAAAAATATGTCTGATCCCCACAGAGAGGTATGCAAGGGCTAAAGGAGACAGAGTTATATAGTTTTATATACACGGCTTTGTGGATAGATACATAGACAGATACATAGGCTGAACAGGTACAGGAGGAAAAGTAGGAGTATACCTACAAATATAAAAAGGTTTGAAAGAGGATATTTATACACAAGTATTTACCTTTACTGTAAACACACCTATGAATGTAATGGAGCATACATTGGGCAAAATGATGAGAAATTCTTAGATATTATCAAACATCTTACAACAATAAATTGCTGGGCCTGGAGGCTCAAGACCATAGTCTCAGAGGACATCATGGTCAGTTGGCCTAAAGTACTTCATAAATATAACGTTCTGCATCCTACTTTGATGAGTAGTGACTGGGATTTTAAAATCTTATAAACATCCATTTAAGGTGCAACTATTGGTGTCGCCATGTGCGGAAGAAAAGAAAAAGAGTAATGAGAACTGAAGATGCTTGGAATCAGTTAATCCAATGGACTAATGGAATATCGTTTTCCACTACTCTGATACCAGAAGAACTAGATAGTGCCTGGCTACAACTACCAACTGCTTGGAGAAAGAGTTGGAGAAAAAGTGGAAAAAAATTCAAAATTATAATAAAAACCAGGCTTACTGGCCAGAAAGAAACTGGAGGAACCCAACACTATGGAACTCACTCCTATGACGCATTTTTTCTTTTTCTTTTTAAAACTTTTTATTGTGAATTGAGTGAAAGTTTACAGACAGATCCTTATTCCCATGTTCAACAAATCAAACACTCCATTTCATTACAATGATTGCAATCCTTTCCATGTACCATCACTTAACAGTATTTACCTCTATTCACAGTTTCAAAAAGCACTTATTGTGAATTGAGTGATAGTTTACATGGGAGATCTTCAGTTTTGCACTCATTCTATCTGATTTTGTTTTATTGCAATGATTACAATGCCCTCTATTCATCATTATTTAACAGTATTTGCTTCTATTCCCTCTGGTTGTTTGTTTGTTTTGATGTACACAAAAACACTCCAGAATATATAATCATTTAAACAATGAAAGGGCACATTCTGCAAGCCAGCCTCCTGGCCGCCAGCACACAGCTTTCCTCTAGAGTCCTCAGCTGCTCTATCTCTGTGTGCCATCACCTCTGCTTCCGTCTCTGGTGTCGCTGCTTCTCTGGTTCCATGTTCAGCTCATGCTTTTCTCTCTTGATGGTCCTAGGGTTCTCTGTTCCTGGAATGTAAGATTAACTACTCCCCCATTTATGTTACAAAACTTCTACCTTTACAGTTATGACAATCACATTAGTCACGATAACAATTACTCACTATTGAATCACAGGAATCCTATCCCCATCTCCTTTCACCAGACCCATCTAGACAAGATGAAAACTATTTAGTGGGTATTCTACCTTTCCCCATACACTCTGAAACTAAACTCCCTCTTGAACACTTATAATCCAGCCACTTCATGCCTTAATACACCTCCCCTCCTCATTTGAGGTAGCCAGTGTCTAAGTTGCCCATCCTTATCAACCCTGTATACTGTATACTGAGGGGATAGGTTTAATCCTTGATGTGAAAATTCCTTCCCTCTTGGTTGGTATTTTGAGCTACTACATCCATAAGTATAGGTCGAGTTCATCAAATTGTAACAAGTTACACTTGCTTCCTTTATAAAATGTCTTTATCTTATCTACCTTTATTTGAGCTCTGGTCATCAAGCCATTGAAACTAGGTCAAATGGGTACTGTCTGCAAGTTTGGGCTTTCTTGTGCATCTCCCCCCACTTCATATCTATTGGACACTTTACTATCAGCTTTACCCCTCTGTGGCTATGTCCTCATCCAGGAGCTCAGGAGTTACCCAGTCTCCCCAAACTTCAGATGTACCAGCCCTTCCTCTTCTCCCTCTCATCTCAAGGCCAATGGGAGTCTATGGAACATGGTTGAATTCAGCCCATATCTTCATTACTGCCTTTCCCCCACTTCCACTCACATGTAGACCAACGTAGTTGCTAGCAAGATTACCTGCCTGCTTGTGTGTTCCTTTTGAGTTTCAGTCGTGAAGGGGGGATTGTCCTGAAGGGACTTGATTGCTTGCTTTGTTGCCTTCCTGGCAAACAGTTTGCTTGTTCTTGTAATAGTCAAACAAACTGCCACTTTTGTTTTTGCTTTTTCCTGCTGGTCTTTCTTTCAGGAAGTATCTTCTGTTCCTCTAACTACTCTGGACTGGTCTGCATGTCATTCAATTTTCAGATAAGCAGTAGATAGGTATATAGTAGAGGCAACAACACTAGTAAGGTATGTTCACCATGGAATTGTCAATAATTTAAATTGAAAAGGGTGACATTTACCTAAGGACAAAGTTGAGAAGCAATGGGAAGGTGGGTAGAATGGAAGTAGGAACTACAGGGAGCAAGTAGATAACTGCTGTTGCATGGAGAGGATTGCAATCATTGAGATTAAACAAGCATAGAATTTGTTGAATGTAAAACTGATCATCAAGTCTGTAAATCTTCATTCAAGTCACAATAAACAGTTAAAAATAAAAGAAGTCTGGACCCAGATAGTTTTGCTTGTGAATTCTACCAAACATCCAAAGAACTGACACCAATTCTACTCAAAGTATTCCAGAACACAAAAAAGGATGGTGTTGGAGGCCAGCACTAGTGCCATCTATTGGTGAAAGCTGAGATGGCCCTCATGCTCTTATGATTGGCCTGAAGACAAGTTTCACCTGGTTCAGGTGATGTCAGTGATGGAAACTTATTGTTATGTGTAACTAGGACACTCCTGGGAAAAGGGAACTTAAATTGAGCTAAAACCGCGTGATTCTGTGTTGCTTTAACAATGCTTATACTTATGTAAACATATCCTGGTTGGTATCCTAGTTGGTATTCTTATTCCTGTTACTATGGAAAACTTGTAACTAGCCAGAATAATTATGACCTAATGCTAAAAGTCCTATATAAACCACATTGCTACAATAAACTATGCCACTGGCCATCAGCCTGTTGATCCTTATCTGATTAATTAATCCTCGCCTCTCCTTCAAGTAACTCACACAGTGGTCTGAGCCGGTCTCAGACCCTGATAGGATGGAAAACTCTTGAATACATTTTACAAAGTGAGCATGACTCTCATACCCAAACAAAGATATAGGGTTGCTATGGGTCAGAAACTACTTGACGGTACCTAACAACAGCAACAACATCATTCATAAGCATGGAATATACTTAACAAAATCCTAGCAAAGGAATGCAACAACATTTCAAAAAATCAATATATGATAACCAAGTAGAATTCCTACCAACTATGAAAGGATGGTTCAATATTAGAAAAAATTAAAGATAATTCACCACATAAATGAAACAAAGGAAAAAAACTGCATGATCATATCAGTTCATGCAGAAAAGACATTTGAGAAAACCAAAAATCCATTCCTGATAAAAAACACTTCAACAAAATTGTAATAGAAGGGAAATTCTTTAACATTATTGATGATATATATATACCTAACAAAACTAACAGTCAATGTTAGTATCAACAGAGAGAAACTGAAATCATTCCCTTTGTGAACAGTAATCAGATAAGGATGCCCTTTATCACCACTCCTATTAAATACTGTGCTGGAAGTCTTGGCCAGAGCTATATTGCAAGAAAGGGAAAGTAAGGCATCCAAACTGTCAAAGAAGAAATAAAGCTCTATTTGTAGATTATATGACCCCAAACATAAAAAAATCCCAAAGACTAAGGAAGACAATTATTGGAACTCATTGAAAGATTTAACAAATGGCAGGGTACAAGATCAATATAAAAAATGTCAGATTCCTTTACACTAATAAAGAGAACTCTGAAAATGAAATCAGAAAAATAACACCATTTTCAATAGTCACCCAAAAGGTGGAATAAACCTAACCAACCAGAGAAACAAAATGCATATAAAAGGAAACAGCAAGCCCCAGAACCTTCTGAGATGGGACATTCCCACTTGAAAGGACAAGCAGACCAGCCTGGAACAGCTAGAGCAACAGAAAATGCATTTTCAAAGAAAGATCAACAGGAAAATCCCCAAACAAAAATGGTTGTATGATTGGCTACTACAAGAATAAGCAAGTTGTTCACCAGGAAGCCATCCAGGCAAGCGATCAAGTCCCCTCAGGACAAACCTCCCTCTAAGACTTAAACTCAAAAGAAACACAGGAGCAGGCATGTAAACTTACTGGTGACCACATTGGTCTACTGGTGAGTAGAAGAGGGGAAAGGCAACAATGAAGAAATGGCCTGAGTTCAACCATGTCCCATAGACTCCTGTTAAACTGGAGATGAGAGAGAAGAGGAAGGGCTGATTGGTCCAAAGTGTGGTGAGACCTGGGAACAATTGAGCCCAGGGACAAGGACATAGCCATGGAGGGCTATAACTGAGAGTGAAGCATCCAGTTGATATGAAGTGAAGGGAGACTCAAAAAACACCCAAACTTGCAGATAATACCCATTTTACCTAGCCTTGATGGCTTGATATTCAGAATTTGACTACAGGAAGATAAAAAATAAAAACAAACCAATTTTTGGTAAAGGAAACAAGGGCAAACTGCTACAATTTGATGAACTTGACCTATACTCATGGATGTAGTAGCTCAAAATACTAACAGAGAGGGAAGGAGTCTTCACATCAAGTATCAATGACATCCCCTCAATATACAGGTAGATAGGGATTGGCAATTTAGACATTGGCTACCTAAATTGAGGGGGTGAAAAAGGCAAGAAGTGACTGGCTTACAAGTTTTCAAGAGGGAGTTTAGTTTAAGAGTGTGCAGGGAGAAGATAGTGTCCCCACTGAATAGTTTTCATCTTGTCTAAATGGGTCTGGTGAAAAGAGATGGGGATAAGATTCTTATGATTCAGTAGTGAGTAATTGTTATCATGACTAATTGCGACTGTCACAATCATAAAAGTAGAAGTTTTGTTAACAAAAACGGAGGAGTAGTTAATCTTACAGTCCTGAAACAGAGGACCCTAGGATCATCAAAGGAGAAAAGCACAAGCAGAATGTGGGACCCTATCCAGAGAAGCAACAGCACCAGAGATGGAGGCAGAGATGGATACATGGAGAGAGGGAGCAACTGAGGACTGTAGATTCATGGAAAGAGAGGGACTGAGAGCTGGTGGCCAAGGAGACACGCTTGCAGAATGTCCATGCCCTTTGGTGCTTTAAATTATTATAAATGTCTCAGTGTTTTTTGTTAAAAAATAAAAGAGCTAAATGAATAGAGCGAAATACTGTTAACTGATGGTACATGGAGGGGATTATAATAATTTTAATGAAACAAAGTATACTATTTGTTTAATGTAAAACAGGTGATCTTGTAAACTTTCACTCAATTCACAACAAAAACTTAAAAAGAAAGAAAACAACAAAACAGTACTACAAATAACCAAAAATTAGAATTTTAAAAATGGAAGAATATACGATGCCCTAGGAGCTCTGGTATCTTAGTGGTTATAAGTTGGGCTGCTAAGCTCACAGTCAGCAGTTTGAAACTACCAGCTGTTCCATGGGAGAAAGATGAGGCTTTCTGCCTCTGTAAAGATTAACAGCCTCAGAAACCCTATGTATGAGTTGAAACCGACTCCACAGCACACCACCACCAGACTTTGACACTGTGAAAATGTAGGAAGACTTTAACATTGTGAAAATGTCAATAATACCTAAAGTGATCTACAAATATAATGCAGTCTCAATCCAGATTCCCACATAATTCTTTGAAGAGATGGAAAAACTGATAATTAAATTTATATGGAAAGGAAAGAGACTCTGGATAAGCAAAATATTACTAAAGAAGAACAACAAAGTAGGAGGTCTTTGACTTCCTGATCTGAAAACCTATTACATAGCCACAGTAGTTAAAAAACTATCCTGAAACTGGTACAAAGAAAGACATTTGTTGGAAACCTGAATTGCAACAGATCTGCTCTGGAATTTAAAAATGGTCTCAGTGACCTTTTTGCTAAAAATTATCTTGTTGTCATGGTTGTTAGAATTGGTATGAATAGGAAATTTGCTATGTGGATTTTAATCTGCTGAAAACCTGGAAAAAGTCTTGGAATTTACTTGTAGTACACTGTGGAGAAAGATCAAAATCAAGACCACAGAGGTGGGAAGATCAGCACCTGGAGCAGTAAATCAAAAACACTGGTTTAAAGTAACTTCTCCCACAGTGCAACAGAAGAAACTCTCCCGGAACTATTTGAGAAGGCAACTGCCATCAAGGTGCCTCAGAGCACAAATGGCAAATCTAGAGGGTTTGCTTCATGTGAAGCTGTTAAAGACGTTTTAAATTATTGTGATAAAATAAAAATTGAGGGCAGAGCCATCAGGCTGGAATTGCAAGGATCAAGGGGATCCCCTAATGCAAGAAGCCATCCATCCAAACACTGTTTGTCAAAGGTTTGTCTGAGGACACAACTAAGGAAACACTGAAAGAGTCATTTGATGGCTCTGTTCATGCCTGGATAGTCACTGACCGTGAAATGGCTCCTTCAAAAGGTTTGGGTTTATGGACTTTAACAGTGAGGAAGATGCTAAAGCTGCCAAGGAGGTCATAGAGGATGAGTAAATTGATGGAAACAAAGTTACCTTGGACTGTGCCAAGCCTACGGGGGAAGGTGGCTTCGGGGCACAAGTTGGAGGCTGAGGAGGATTTGGAGGTCAAGGTGGCCATGGCAGAGGAGACTGGAGAGGATTTGGAGGTCAAGGAAGCTTCCAGGAAGGCAGAGGAAGAGATCACAAGCCACAAGGAAAGAAGATGAAGTTTGAGTAGATCTTCTGCCACTGTATTTTCTGTCTTCCATATGAAAGCAAGGACTCTGGAGTTCTTATTCTGTTACCGGATTATGACAGAGCCTTCTGAGGACACTCCGAGACCGTAGCCCTATCGTCTACTTTGGAACACATTTCAAAGGGAGCTGCCCTGTAGTTTTGACAGGATTTGAATTTATATTAAGTTTTATCCCTTGTACAAAACCATTTTTTCCCCTACAAATAAATTGTTTTTGTTTATCATGGATTTTGCTTCAGAGATTTCGGGACACATTAAAAAGCCCTAAACTTGTGTTTTCCAGTGTTCTCTTGGAATGCCATGGGAAGAGGGGAGAGACTGGCACAGAACCTGCTCAGCAGACCTGGCACATCATTTCCTCCCCTTAAAAATAGGTTGATGCCCTTGGTCTCAACTATCTCAGTCACTTTGAGATGGCTGGCAAGTTAACTGGCTTTTATAGGCTTTATGGATTCTCTGATATCATTTGTAGTAGGTCTGAGGGTCAGGTGTCTCCAAACACTCAGTAAGATGAGCATGGCATTGTGGAATGGAGGCACTACTGAAAGGTATTACTTAGCATCAAGACCTGTGTTCTTGGGTCAAGGGATTGTAAATATTGTGGACATTTTTGAAAGCTAGACAATAAAATCCAAAGCCTGAGGATTCCGTTACTGGTTAAAACCAGACTACTTAAAAGCATCAAATCAAAATTAAATTGGTGTTTGTTAACTGAAATTTAAAAGACCAACAAAAACATAAAAATGGTTAATTGTTTCCATTTTGTGTTTGGGTTCTTTCTGGTATGGCTTGGGGAGAAGTCATCAGTGCTGTGTCAGTTACCCTTGCCTGGACTGCCAAGAGCCAAAAACGGGAGAAGACAGCAAGTGAAAGCTGGGAACCCACAGAAGGACAAAGTGTTTATTAATCTAACTGCCTGGAGTTAAAGAGGCAAAAATAATTAATTGGTGGCCGTTGATTACTCCCAAATTAGGGCCTATAAAGCTTAACACATGACACCTTCAGGGCTCCCCAGAGTCTTGCAAATAACCTTGTCTCCTGCATCAGGCCACTTAAACTTGGATTGTGGATGCTTGGAGTCTTGTGCAACCTGTTGACTAGAGCCTTCCCCATCACTGCTGCTTAATGTGACAGGTACTTACTGGATTGTTAATAGTGTACAGTTTTTAGCAGGCCTCTGTGTGTCACCCTAAAATGTGGAATAAATAATCCATTTGGTTATAGGAACATGGTTCAGAATTATGGCTACCAAATTTAGCATAGCCAGTGTTTTCTAACATAAAAAAGTGTGATTTTGGGGTGGGGGCAGGACTTCAACCTAGTTTGAAAATCCAGTTTGTGTGTTACATAGCAACCAAATCCGTTCTAAGTGGTACTTCGATCAGTGAAACAGATGTGGCTTACCCTGCTGCCTTGCATGTAGGTTCTCTTTCAAGTTCTCTGCCAAAGCTTTTCTCCACAGCTCAAGGTAAACAGGATTGATTCAAGAGATAGGATTATTAACAAGATTTGGGGGAACCCTGGAGGCATAGTGAGCTAAACTTTGGGCTGTTAACCATAGGGTTGGCAGTTCAAATCCACTATATGCTATGGAGAGAAATGTTTTCTGTTTACATACTGAGCAGACTAATTAATGCACAACTGTAAATGCCTGTCCGCACAATTGGGCTTGAGACCAAAGCTGCTTCCACTGCTTATCCATCTTCTTAGGGGGTCTTCCAAATTTTGCATTCCAATCACCAGTAATTATCAGTGCATCTTGATTGCGTGTTTGATTCATTTCATACTGAAGATGCTGGTTGTTGTTGCTGTTAGGTACCATAGAGTTGGTACAAAATAATAGCGACCTTATGCACAGCAGAATGAAACACTGCCCAATCCTGGGCCAACCTCACTACTGTTGCCACGCTTGAGTCCATCGATGTTGCCACCTG
>NW_006408757.1:1768221-1782618 GCF_000296735.1 Chrysochloris asiatica
AGGGTTTCTGAAGAGCAGTTGGTGAGCTTGAACCCTTTTCCCTGCAGTTCAAAAGGCTCTGTAGTGGTGTCCCAGCCCTCAGAGCCACACTGGGACTCCTGCTAAACCAGCTAAAAAAAAAGGGGAGACCCAGATAGGGTTCCCAAGGAGTGGCTGGTGAGCTTGAACCGCCAACCCTACAGTTCAAAAGGCTCTGTCGTGGCGTCCCAGCCCTCAGAGCCACGCTGGGACTCCTGCGAAACCAGCTAAAAACAAACAAACAAACAAACAAATAAATAAATTAAATAAGGGGGAGACCCAGATAGGGTTCCTGAGGAGCGGCTGGTGAGCTCAAACCACCGAACCTGCAGTTCAAAAGGCTCTGTAGTGGCACCCCAGCCCTCAGAGCCACACTGGGACTCCTGCTGAACCAGCTAAAAAAAGGGGGAGACCCATATAAGGTTCCCAAGGAGCAGCTGGTGAGCTTGAACCACCGACCCTACAGTTCAAAAGACTCTGTCGTGGCATCCCAGCCCAGCCCTCAGAGCCATGCTGGGACTTCTGCTAACCTAGCTAAAAATAAATAAATAAAAGGGGAGACCCAGATATAGTTCCCGAGTGGATGAACGTGGTTCAAGTAGACGGGGTATGGCAAACGTGGTTCAGCTGGGTGAGGGAGGGGCCGCTTGCCAAGAGGCAGCACAACCAGTGACCGCAAACGGCTCAGCTGGGTGGGGGTGGCATTGCTTGCAGCGTGGCAGCAGGGCCGGCGAATGCAAACGGCTCAGCTGGGTGGTCGCACACCTTTCTTAATTTTAAACCAATCAGTGTTCCCATGTTCTGTTCCAGCAACTGCCCCTGGTCCAGGTTCAGATTACTCATGAGCACAATTAAGCGCTCCACAATATTCATACTTCACAATATTGTCCATAGCTTGTCATGATGCACACAATTGAAAGCCTTTGCATAATCAATAAAGCACAGGTAAACATCTTTCTGATAGTCACTGCTTTCAGCCAAGATTCATCAGGCATCAGCAATGATATCCCTCGTACCACAGCCTCTTTTGAATCCGGCTTGCACCTATGGAAGTTCTCTGTCAATGTATACTTGCAGCCGTTTCTGTATTACTTTTAGTAAAACTTTACTCGCTTGGGATATCAAAGATATTGTGTGATGATTTCCGCATTCCACTGGGTCACCTCTCTTAGGAATGGGCACAAATACAGATCTCTTCCAATCATTTGGCTAGATAGTTGTCTTCCAAATTTCTTGGCAGAGATGAGTGAGTGCCTCCTGTGCGGCCTCACTTTCTTGAAAGAGTTCAGTTTTTATTCCATCAATTCCTGGTGCCTTTTTTTTTTTTGCCAATTCCTTCAATGCACCTTGGACTTCCTCCTTCAGTATAATCGGCTATCGATCATATGCTACCTCTTGAAACGGTTGAACATTAACTATTTCCTTTTGGTACAGTACCTATGTGTATTCCTTCCATTATCATTTGATGCTTTCTGCATCATTCAATAATTTGCCCAGAGAATCTTTCAATAACGAAAGTCAAGGCTTGAATCTTTTCTTCAGTTATCACAGCTGAAGAAATGCTGAGCGTGTTCTTTTTTGGTTTTCTGTACCAGATCTTTGCACATTTATTGTAGTATTTGGCTTTGTCTTCTTGAGCTGATCTTTGAAGTTTTCTGTTTAGCTCTTGGACCTCCTCATTTCTTCCATTTGCTTTAATATCTCTACTCTGGAGAGCAAGTTTTAATGTTTCTTCTGACATTCAGTTTGACCTTTTCCTTCTTTCTTGTCTTCTTAATGATTTTTTGCTTTCTTCATGTATGATGTTATTGATGTCATCCCACAACTCTTCTGGTCGTCGGTCTTTAGTGTTTAATGTATCAAATCTGTTCTTCACATGATCTCTAAATTCAGGTGGGATATATTCAAGGTCATATTTTGGGTTGTGTGGACTTGTTTTCATCTTCTTCATCTTCAGTTTGAATTTGCATATGAGTAATTGATGATCTCTTCCACAGTTTGCCCCTGGCCTTGTTTTGACTGATGATATGGAGCTTTTCTGTCATCTCTTTCCGCAGATGTAGTCAATTTGATTTCTATGTTTTCCAACTGGTGAGGTCCATGTGTGTAGTTGTCTCTTATGCTGTCTTAAGGACGTATTTGAAATGAACAAATCATTGATTTTGCAGAATTCTATCATGCATTCTCCAGTACCATTTCTATCACCAAAGCCATATTTTCCAACTACTGATCCTTCTTCTTTGTTCTCAACATTTGCATCCCAATCACCAGTAATGATCAATACATCTTGATTGCATGTTTGATCAATTTCAGATTGAAGAAGTTGGTAGAATTCTTCTATTTCATACTCATTGGCTTAAGTGGTTTGTGCATAAATTTGAATAATAGTGATATTAACTGGGCTTTCTTGTAAGTGCATGGATATTGTCATATCACAGACATTGTTGTACCTCATGACTGATCTGGATATGGTCTTTTGACAATGAATGCAACACCATTCCTCTTCAATTTGTCATTTCCAGCATTAGTAAACCATGTGGTTGTCAGATTCTAAATGGCCAATACCAGTCTATTTCAGCTCACTAATGCTTAAGATATAGATGTTTATGCATTCCATTTTTGACAACTTCCAATTTTCCCAGATTGTTGGGGACCAAAAGACTTACAGGACTCATAAAACTTTAAGTCTGGGTCTAACCAGACAAAGTCTGCTTATCAACACAGAAGGGAAGGTAGCTTTCCCAAGGTCGCCTGATTTATAGTAAAGGATAGACTTGTAACTATGCAAAACAGCAATGACTTGCACAACCACCCTATATATACTCTGAGATTTGAAATAAACTTTGTCACTTGCCATCAGCTTGTGTCCCTTGCCTGTTCATTAATCCTTGCCTCTCCTTCGGGAAACCCACGCAGTGGTCTGAGAAGGTCTCAGACCCCGATAAGTGGTGCCCAACGTTGGGCTCGAATACGAGAGAGAGAAGGCGATGGGCCCTCCAAAACAGACTTGAAGAATAAGGACACGCAGACATTAAAAGAAGGGAGGGCAATCCAATCAGGTAAGAATGGGAAACAAACTGGGAAAAGCATGGTATGTAGATATGTTGAGAGAAATGCTACGTAGCAGAAGTGCAAAAGTAGATCATAGCCAGCTTTGTAAATTCATAGACTTTGTAAATACTTTTTGTCCTTGGTTCCCTGAGGACGGAGTGGTTGATGTTAAGTTATGGAATCAGATAGGTCGTCAACTGCAAGAATATAATAATAAGAATGGCCCGTCCCGGGTGCCTGTCTATACATTTAGTTTGTGGCGGCTTGTCCGAGATACTTTTGATTTTGGCAGTGATCATCTGGGAGGCAGTTCCACGGAACCAACTTCTCCACCTCCACCCATATACCCTGATTTACAATCTTTACCGACTTTCAGCATAGAAAAAAAATTGGGGGGGATGAGAAACAAGAGGATAAGAAAGAAAATGATAGTGGGGATGAAGCCTGGCCAGATTTTCCAGTCAATGCTCTTTTTTAAGTCAGCATAAAGAAGGAACAAGAAAAGGAGAAGCCGTGCCCTAAAATGGTGCCGGCGCCGAAGGACAAGGAAGTAAGAGAGGCAGTAGTAGATAAGGCAGAAGAAGAAGGGCTGCACCCTAACATGGTGCTGGAAAAAGAGGAAGCGCCCAGGTGCAAGTCTAATTCTCCATTAGCTTCTGGTGAAATGCCTGAGGGAGATCTAAGATCTGTGCTGAAAGAAGTTTTAAGTCAGTTAAAAGATTTAACTTTAGAGAAAAAGGCATTGACTGAAACTATACAGCAAAAGGAGGAGTAGTGTCACGCTGTCCTTGCTGACTTAGCCAAAGAAAAAGAGTCTAGGACTCAAAGAGAAACAACGACTCCCTTACACTTGAACCCCTGTGCCACCGTTCAGTCTAATACTCCAGTGATATCCCCTGTCACTGTAAAAATAGCTACCCCAAGATACTCCCCGATACAGGAAGCATTGCTTGATGAAGAAGACAGGGGGACGAGTTGTCTGGTTTTCAAATGTATCCAATTGTGCAGACGCCTGCTGATCAAGATGAGCACGGTAGAGATGTGGAAACTCGCACCTACAGCTCTTTACCCTTTAAAAGTTTAAAAGAGTTAAAAGTGGCTTGTGCTCAATATGGCCCGAATGCTCGCTTTATACAGACTTTGATAGAACTAGTCTGTGAAGAAGCCTTGCCTCCTTTAGATTGGAAGAATATCACCGCTGCCTGTCTTGCAGGAGGTGTTTATTTGTTGTGGAAATCTGAGTATTATGAGGAAGCACGGCATATAGCAAACCTTAACAACAATCAGCGGAATGGGGGAGCCACATTTGACATGTTAGTAGGGGAAGGGGAATATAATAGCATAGAAAAGCAAATTATGTATTCTATGCCTGCCTATGCTCAGATTAATCAGTGTGGACGAAAAGCTTGGAGATCCATCCCCAACACCAGTAAGCAAACTAATGAGTTATCAAAGGTGCGTCAGGGTCCTGATGAGCCTTTTCAAGACTTTGTCTCCCGACTACTTCTTACATCTAGAAGGATCCTGGGTGATTCCCCTGACTCTCTGACCCTTGTAAAACAGTTGGCCTTTGAAAATGTCAACAGTGCTTATCAGATGGTTATTTGCCTGTTCAAGAATAAAGGCAGCTTAGATGATTACATTTGTCTTTGTGCCAATGTGGGACCCTCATATAATCAGGGCCTGGCAATGGCCGCCGCCCTTCAGGGGCTAACTCCTCCAGAAATATTTGTTGCTCTTAAATGCCCAGGAAAGTGTTTTAATTGTGGAAAAATAGGCCATTTTGCTAAAGAATGTAAACAAAGAAAGAATGATAAGAACAATTGTAAAAATACAGCTCCTGGAGTATGTCCCAGGTGCAAAAGAAGCAAACATTGGGCCTCTGAGTGCCGCTTGCAGACCAATGCCAATGGGCAACCGGTGTCAGGAAATGGCCAGAGGGGCCGACCCCGGGCCCCACAACCAAACATGGGAATTTTCGCAGCGACCAATTCCTTCCACAACGGGTCGCAGATTTCCAGCAAGCCACCGCAGGGATTGCCGAATTGGACCTCAGTCCCTCCACCAAAATTGTATTAACTCCTGAAATTGGCATACAGGCTATCCCTACTGGGGTCTGGGGACCTCTGACTGAAGGATATTTTGGGCTCATCCTGAGCAGAAGTAGCAGTACTCTTTCCAGACTAATTATCACCCCTGGAGTCATTGACTCTGATTATACTGGAGAAATAAAAATTCTGGCAAAAACGGAACAGGTTATCATCCCTTTGGCCACTGGCCAACACATAGCACAACTGATTTTGCTGCCTCTTGCTGTGAAAGATTATAAGTATAAGAAAGAAAACAGAGGCACCAGAGGATTCGGTTCTTCCGACGCCTACTGGGTGAGGGCTATCCAACAAGAGAAACCTAAATTAACCCTCACAATAGAAGGCAGAATTTTTGCTGGCCTCCTGGATACTGGAGCTGATGTCTCTGTGATTTCTGAAAATGATTGGCCAACAGACTGGCCTGCACAACAGACTATCACTAAACTTGTGGGTATTGGACAATCCCAAAGACTGAGACAAAGCAGTAATTTACTGCATTGGAAAGATGATGAGGGACATGAAGGTACTTTTCAGCCTTTTGTAGTATGTGGATTACCTGTGAATCTCTGGTTCCGTGATGTCCTGGAAAAGATGGGAACCTTGCTCTTTTGTCCTAATCCCAGAGTAGCTCAAATTATGTTAGACCAGAATTTTGTGCCCACTGAAGGTTTAGGAAGAAACCAGCAAGGTATGCATCACCCTATAACTATTCAGGCCAAGCAAGATCGCAGAGGCCTAGGGTATTTTCCATAGCGTCCACTGATGTTGCTGCACCCCATGCTGATAAGATAACCTGGCTGTCCGACAGCCCTGTTTGGGTGGATCAGTGGCTGCTTCCAGAGGAGAAAATTAGAGAAGCTCAGCTGTTAGTGCAGGAGCAGCTGGCAACGGGACATACTGAACCTTCCACATCCCCTTGGAATTCTCCTATTTTTGTTATTAAGAAAAAAATCAGGCAAATGGAGATTACTCCAAGACCTCCATAATGTCAATAGCTCCATGGAGAACATGGGTGCTTTACAACCTGGGCTCCCTTCTCCCGCTGCCATCCCCACGAATGCCTATAAAATTGTCATAGATCTCAAAGACTGTTTTTACACTATTCCCTTGCACCCTTCGGATTGCAAAAGATTTGCTTTTAGCGTTCCCTCCACTAACTTTAAGAGTCCTATGGATCGATTCCAATGGAAAGTCTTGCCACAAAATATGGCCAACAGCACCACCTTGTCTCAGAAGTTTGTAAGTGCAGCTATTGCTGATGTACATAGCAACTTTACCTGCTACATCACCCATTACATGGATGACATCTTGATTGCTGATCCTGACCATAGCCTCCTTATGACTTGTGATCAAGCCCTTCAGGAAGCCCTCTGCCAATGGGGGCTAGTCATCGCTCCTGAAAAGGTGCAGACCAGAGAACCCTATTCATATTTGGGCACCCAAATTTTTACACGGTGCTTCAAGCCTCAAAAGTTACAGCTGAGAAAAGACGACCTTAAAACCCTCAATGATTTTCAAAAACTCCTCCGAGACATTAATTGGATTAGACCTTATCTTAAAATCACAACTGGACAGCTTCAACCCCTGTTCGAGAGCCTCAGCAGGAACAGTGACCCCTCATCACCCAGGAAGCTTACACTTGCTGCAGAGCAAGCGCTCCAGGGGTTGGAAAATGAAACCACCAAGTGTGCTCTTACTAGTCTTGATTATTCTCAACCCTTTGCCGCTTACATTCTACCCACCGCCCGTTCTCCAACCGTGGTGCTTTGGCAAGGGGCCCCCTTGCGGTGGATTCACGCTAAATCCACTCTAAAAAAGGTTCTCTTCACTTATCCTGAGCCCGTTTCTCAACTAATTAAGCCTGCTCAGGAAGAAAGTTGTCAGTACTTTGGAAAGGATCCTAATGCAATTGTTGTACCTTACAATGCCGCTCAAATTGATTGGCTATTCCAACAATGCACAGAATGGCAAATCGCCCTAGTTGGCTACTTCGGTGCTTTTGGATCCCACTATCCCAGTTTGCCATTACACATCAATTTATCTTCCCCTCGGTGGTACATGGACAGCCAATCCCAGGAGCCACTGTTATTTTTACTAATGGCTCCTCCAAGTGATGTGCTGTGTTTGGCATAGTTAACAACTTCATGGTCCTTGAATGTCCAGGTTATTCAGCCCAGCAGGCTGAGCTCCTTGCAACTGTCAGTGCCGTATGAGAGTACGCCACCACCCCTATGAATATATATACTGACAGTCTATACATAGACAACTCTGTCCCTCTGCTAGAAACTGTTTGTGTAATAAAAACTTCCACCTCAATTGTTCATGATCTGTTTCAACAGCTCCAACTCCTCATCCATCAAAGAGAACAACCCATCTTTATTGCCCACATACGTTCTCACAGTAATTTGCCTGGCACCTTAGCCAAAGGCAATAAAGCTGCTGATGCACAGCTTTATATGGCACACGCCAATCTGCAGCGCACTCAGGCCTCGCATCAACTACATCATCAGAACAGTCAATCCCTGCACAAGTTGTTTCATATCCCTCATGAAGCCGCATGGCAGATAGTTCATGCTTGTCCTGAGTGCCCCATTCACCAATCTGTTCCATCTTTCAGAGTCAATCCTTAAGGTTTATGCTCTAATGCTTTGTGGCAAATGGACGTCACACACGTTCCTAACTTTGGTCGGCTGAAGTATGTGCATGTTTCTGTAGACACCTTCTCCGGCCTCATTTGCTGCTCCCCCTTAACAGGAGAGGGGACCACCCAAGTGATAAAACATTCCTTACATGCCTTTGCCACTATGGGCATACCTCAAAGCATTAAGACAGACAATGGGTCTGGCTATACTAGCGCCCGTTTTACAGTGTTTTGCAAGACTTTCTCTATCAAACATACGACTGGCATTCCATACAATCCCCAGGGCCAAGGCATTGTTGAACGCACACATGCCACTATAAAATCTTATCTTGAAAAAATAAATAAGGGGGAATCCTACCCCCACACACCTCAAAATTATATCAACCATGTCATTTTCATCCTTTACTACCTTTTAACTGAAGCCTCCGGCCTCACGGCTGCGGATAGGCATGGCAACCAGGAGCCAAGTGCCCCGAAACCTATGGTAAAATGGAAAGATGCCCTAACAGGCATATGGAAGGTGCCCAACCCTGTTCTCACATGGGGACGAGGCTATGTTTGTGTCTTTCCACAGTATGAACCTGGTCCTCGTTGGATTCCTGAGCGCCTTGTGCGGCATGTGAATGACGCAGGCAGCGATCCATTGGGCTGTCGTCCCACACCCTCTGCTTGTGAGACCTGTGTCCTGAAAGGAGAGGAATTGAGCCCGCTCGCATTATACTCGAATGACTCAAGCATGGGGCTCCTGTCGGATGGTCACCTGATTAGAGAAATTCAGACATGTAATTATACTGGATGAAGTTACTATCGCCCTATTTGCCATACAGTTACCAACAAATCTTTCACATCAAATGTGTGCCATATTGCTCCTTTGGAATATGGACCTATTGGAATAGTTGCACAGAATTTGCAATGCCCTGCCACCAGTGTTTGTAACCTTAATCACACTTCTAACAAAATTTCTTTATGCCTTCCTGAACTTTTTGTGTTTCTAACCGGGAACATTCATGTTTGGAATTACATTTCATCAGGGGGATACTCTAGATATAACATAAGTTGTCTCTATTGTCAGTTGAGCACTTGTATTACAGGCTTGCTACCTAATACTACTCTTATGCCCCTTAAGAGACCAGCATATATATTATTGCCAGTGAATATTTCCCAGAAATGGTATGATGATGCAGGTTTACAACTTGTTGATGATTTTACTAAATTGGTTGCCAGATCCAGAAGAGGTCTTGGTCTCATTGTGGTAGGCATTGTCTCCCTCGTATCACTGCTCGTTTCCCTCACTGCCACCACAGTTGCCCTTATTCAAGAAATTCAGACTGTAGCTACTGTTAACAAGCTGATAGACAATGTTACCTACAATTGGTACCGGCAAGAAAAGATTGATCTGGTCATTGAACATTGCTTGAATGGACTGTATAATACTGTTAACGTACTTGGGGATACCTTAGAGCAGGTCGTGGTCTGGCAATGTCTTGTGTGCCATGTTGATTACCACTCCATTTGTGTAACTAAACTTGTGTATAATGCTTCGGCCTTCCCTTGGCCCATAGTTCAGGCCCACCTGCACGGAGTATGGATCACTGAGAATATCAGCTGAGAATGGAATGAGTTACATGCGTGAATAATTGCTATGCATTATGCCCCCCGCCTTGATAGCACACCTGCAGAACTAGCTAAACAACTTCTCTGCAACCTTAAAAACTTGTTCTCTACTATACCTTCCCTCTCTCAATTGTGGGGTCCCCTTCTCGCTATTGGCATACTTATCATGTTTGCTTGTCTCCTCCTTCCCTGCCTTCTTCGGATGGCAATTGTTCAGTATAAATTACTGTGGAGTTGTCTTCACGGCCTCCAGCTAAAGACACTCCCTCGGCATATGCAGGACATGTAGCGAAAGACGGGTAAGGATCAGTGGCGCCTCAGTCAACCTAAGACAGAGCCATTGCCTTATGCTGCAATGAGTATCAATGACGAGTAAGGCTGGGGATTTGCATTGATCACCTAAGACAGGCAACGTTCCTTAAATAAATAAAGAAAGAAGGGGGAGATGTTGGGGACCAAAAGACCTACAGGACTCATAAAACTTTAAATCTGGGTCTAACCAGACAAAGTCTGCTTATCAACACAGCAGGGAAGGTAGCTTTCCCAAGGTCGCCTGATTCACAGTAAAGGACATACTTATAACTATGCAAAACAGCAATGACTTGCAGAACCATGCTATATATACTCTGAGATTTGAAATAAACTTTGTCACTTGCCATCAGCTTGTGTCCCTTGCCTGCTAGTTAATCCTCGCCTCTCCTTTGGGAAACCCACGCAGTGGTCTGAGCAGGTCTCGGACCCCGATACCAGATTTATAATTTGTATATTCCATGTTCCAATTTTCAATGGATGTTTACAGCTGTTTCTCTTTATTTTGAGTTGTGTCCCATCAGCAAATGAAGGTTCTGCGTGCTTTTCTCCCCCGAACTTAACTCTATTCACGTCATCGTGGTCAACTCTACTTTGAGGAGGCAGCACTTCCTCAGTCGCATTTTGAGTGCCGTTCGACTTGAGGGGCTCATTTTCCAGCAGTATATCTGACAGTGTTTCTTTGCTATTCATAAGGTTTTCAGTGACTGAATATTTTGAAGTATTTTGTCATTCCTTCTTCCTTGCCTGTCTTTGTCTGGAAGCTCATCTGAAACCTGTCCACCATGGATGATCCTGCTGGTATTTAAAATACCAGTGGCATAACTTTCAGAATCACAGCAACTCACAAGCCACCACAGTATGACAAACTGACAGACTAATGGTGAGAAGAAGTTGGTAGAATTCTTCAATTGCTTCATTACTTGCTGTAGTGTCTGATGTGTAAATTTGAATAATAGTATTAGCCTGTTTTCCATGTAGACATATGGATAGATCTTGAAATGTTCTTTTTGACAATGAATGTAATTCCTTTTTAATTTGGCCTTCTCAACTTTACTGTCAGATTTGAGACATTATGCATAACAGTATTAAACACTTCTTCTTTTTCATAGATCCTCCATTTTTCCAAACCTCATGTCCACCAGGGTCTGGTCTAGTCTCTTTTGTTAATATGTTCAAAGTATAGTTTATAAGGAGCATTTTGGCTGTACTTGCAATGCAGATTTGTTTGTAATTCTAGATAAATAAATGAATAAATTCTACAGGCAGAGTGGGAATGATTTTTGAGTGACCCTTATATGAAAATCATGAATGAAAAAAAGGGACAAATTTCGGGGCTCTGAAACATGGAAAAGAACACTTTCAAACATAACTGAAAACACATAAACAGCAGAAATCATAATAGATGACTGAGACATCTTAAAAATTAGACACTTATATGCTTCAAAGATTTCACCAAAAGTGTAAAAAGAAAGCCCATAAATTGGAAAAAAAATTTTTGCCATTACGTATCAGATAAGGGACTAATCTCTAAAATTTATAGAAAACTTTAACACCTCAACATGAAAAAGACAAAAAAATCCAGTTGAAATACTGGCAGAGCTCCCAATGAAAAAGCACCAAGATATATGAAGCAAATCCTACTACAATTGAAGAAAGAAATAGATAAAACTACAATTATTGTGAGAGATTTTAATATGCCACTTTCAAAAAGGGACGGAACAACAAGAAAGAAACTTGACAAAGTTACCGAGGAACTAAACAGTACAATTAACTAACTTGACCTCATAGATGTGTACAAAGCATTCAACCCAACAACAACACAATATAATTTCTTCTCCAGTGCACATGGAACATTCTTCAGAATTGACCGTGTCACAAAGCAAACCTCCATAAATTTACATACATCAAAACACTACAGAGCAAAAAAAAAAAAAAATACGACAGAGCATCTTTTCAGAACACAATGCTATAAAACTAGAAATCAACAATAAGAAGACTAAGGAAACAAAGTCAAATACATGGAAACTGAATAACACACTGCTGAAAAGTGACTGGCAACTGGGTAAAAGAAGAAATTAAACGTGAATTCACAATATTCCTAGAAACAAACGAGAATGAAAACACAACATACCAAAAAGTTTGGGATACAGCAAAAGCAGTGCTGAGATGATAATTTATTACAATAAATAAACACATCCAAAAAGAAGAAAGAACCAAAATTAACACATTAACACAGCATCTACAACAAATAAAAAACTGACCAACAGAGGGAACCTACAGTCACCAAAAGAAAAGAAATAATAAAGATAAAAGCAGAAATAAATGAGATGGAAAACAGAAAAACTATAGAAAGAATCAACAGGATAAGAAGCTGGTTCTTGAAAGGATTAATAATATTGTCAAATCATTGTCAAACCTAACCAAAGGAAAGAGGGAGAAGACACGAATAAATTGCATTAGAAACCACATGGGCGATGTCACAACGAAACCAAACGAAACCAAAAGGATAATAACAATACTATCAGGAGTTGTACTCCAACAAATTTGAAAACTTAGCAGAGATGAATGCATTTTTAGAAAAACACTAACTACCAAAACTTACACATAGTGAAGAAGAAAACCTAAACAGACCCATAACAAAAGAAGAAATTGATCAGGTCATCAGAAAACTCCCAACTATAAGAAGTCCAGGCACAGACGGCTTCACTGGTGAGTTCTACCAAACATTCAGGGAAGAGGTGTCACAAATTCTACTCAAATTATTCCAGAATATTCAAGAGGATGGAAAATTCCCTAATACTTTTTATGAAGCAAGCATAAACCTCATCCCAAAACAAGGGGATGACATCACTAAGATATAAAATTATAGACCAATATCCCTCATGAACATAGACACAAAAATTCTCAACAAAATGCTAGCCAACAGAATCCAGCAGAACATCAAAAAAATAATACATGACGACCAAGTAGGTTTCATAAAAGTGATGCAAGGATGGTTCAACATTATAAAAACAATCATTGTAATCCACCACATAAATAAGAAAAAGGAAAATGACCCCTTGATCATATTGATTGATGCAGAAAAGGCATCTGACAAAATTCAACATCCATTCCTGATAAAAACATTCAACAAAGTAAGAATTGGAGGGAAATTCCTCAATATAATCAAGAGCATTTATACAAAACCAACAGCTTACATCACTCTCAATGGAGAGAAACTGAAAGCCTTCCCTCTGAGAAAAGGGAAGCAGACAAGGATGCCCTTTGTCATCACTCCTTTGTAATAATTTTTTGAAAGTATTACCCAGAGCTATGCGGAAAGATAGGAAAAATTAAAGGCATCCAAATTAGCAAAGAGGAAATAAAACTCTCATTATTTGCAGATGATATGATCCTATACATAAAAAACTCCCAAAGACTCAGGAAAAAAGCTACTAGACATCAATTGAAGACTCATCAAAGTGGCAAGGTATAAGATCAATATACAAAAATCAGTTGTATTCCTGTATAGCAACAATGACAGCTCTGAAAAAGACATTAGGAAAGAAATACCATTTATAATAGCCACCCAAAGGATGAAATATTTAGGAATAAATGTAAGCAGAGAAACAAAGGACTTATACAAAGAAAATTACAAAAAACTACTACAAGAAGGCAAAAGAGATTTACAAAAATGGAAGAACATACCATGTTCTTGGATAAGAATATTCAACATCATGAAAATGTTGATATTGCCAAAAGCAATTTACACATATAATGCAATCCCAATCTAGATTCCAACAAAATTCTTCAAAGAGATGGAAAAGACAATTATAAACTTTATATACAAAGGAAGGAGACCCAAGATAAGCAAAACACTGTTTAAGAAGGAGAACAAGTTTGGAAGCCTCTCACTCCCTGATTTCAAATTTTACTACATGGCTACAGTGGTCAAATCAGCCTGGTGCTGGTACAATGAAAGATACATTGATAAATGGAACAGAATTGAGAATCCAGGAGTTAACCCATCCACATACCGCCAACTGATTTTCGAGAAAATGCCTAAGTATATTGCATGGGGACGAGATAGTCTCTTTAACAGATGGTGCTGGCAGAACTGGATATTGATATACAAAAGATTGAAACAAGGCGTTTACCTAATACCCAATACAAAAACCAATTCAGCATGGATTAAAGAGCTAAATGTGAATCCCAGAATTATGAAAGTCATCAATGAAAAAATAGGCACATATGTGAGGGCTCTAATGCAGGGAATACACAGATTACCAACTATATTGAAAATTACACAAACAAAAGTAAAAAAATAAATGAGTGGGACATACTAAAAATTAAAACTTTTGTGCATCAAAAGACTTCACCAGGAAGAACAAAGCAGATGGAAGAACAATTAGACAGGTCTCAATGGGCTACGTGAGACAGAGGCAAATAATGATATATGCACAACTTGAGAACAACAGAGTTCTGGGACACAGAGATGGAGCCATGGTTGGAATGTGGAAAAGGGGGAATAATATTAAGATGCTTGGCTGTCTTTTAAATCTTGATTTTCCTTGCATTATATTATAAAATAGACACTGGTGGGGGAGAGAAAGGAATAGTGAAAAGCATCACCATAGAAAGCTTACAAGTCCGTCTTCTGCCTATAACTGATTGGAATACCTAAAATGGGGC
>NW_006408757.1:1783753-1805204 GCF_000296735.1 Chrysochloris asiatica
CATCAAGGGAGAAGAGCAGAGAGCGGGACCCTACCCAGAGAAGCAGTGATGCCTGAAATGGAGCCAGAGATGATGACATGGAACAATGGAGCAGCTGGAGACTTTAGATCCAGAGAGGGAAAGCGATGGTGTGCTGAAGACCTGGGGGGCACGGGGGAAGGATTGCATGAAGGGGATTGTAGCTATGGCAATGAGACTATATACGATAGAATGAATGTAAAACTAATGTTCTCCCATGTAAACTATCACATAAAACATTTAAGAAAAAAAAAAAAAAAAAGACTTCACCAGAAGAGTAAAAAGGGAACCCACAGAATGGGAAAAAATATTTTGCAGTGACACATCAGACAAGGACTCGTTTCTAAAACATATAGGAAACTACAACACCTCTACAAGAAAAAAGACTGATTACCTAATTATAAAATGGGCACAGGATATGAACAGACAATTCACCAAGGAAGAGATCCGGGAAGCGAAGGAACATATGAAGATATGTTCACAATCACTAGTCATTACAGAGATGCAAATCAAAACAAAAATGAGATATCATTTCACACCAGCAATAACAGCAAAGATTTAAAAAAGTAGAGGACAGTAAGTGCTGGCTAGGAGAGACTGGGATGCTCCTGCATTGCTGGTAGGATTTCAAAATGGTTCAGCCTCTCTGGAAAGCAACATGACACTTCCTCAGAAGGTTGGAAATAGAAATACTTTATGATCCAGCAATCCCTCTACTTGTTATTTACCCACAATAAATATGAGCCATAACATAAGTAGACATATGCACACCAATGTTCATAGCAGCACTATTTACAATAGCAAAAACATGGAGACAGCCAAAGTGCCCATCAACTGAAGAATGGATAAACAAACTGTGGTACATACACACAATAGAATACTATGCCACCTTGAAGAACAACAAGGAAGCTGCAAGCCACCGCATTACATGGATGAACCTTGAGGACATTATGCTGAGTGAAATTAGTCAGTCACAAAAGAAGAAATACTGAGTAGGACCATTATTACAAAAGAGTAAGAAAAAGAACCCACACTAAAAGGGGAAAAAACCCACATATATTACATATATATATATACATATACATATACGGAGCTCTGGTAGCGTAGTGGTTACAAATCGGGCTGCGAACCTCAGGGTCAGCAGTTCGAAACTGCCAGCTGTTCCGCGGGAGAAAAATGAGGCTTTCTGCTCCCGTTAAGGTTTACAGCCTCGGAATTTACAGCCTCGGAAAGCCTGTACAGGGTCGCTATGAGTCGGAACTGACTCCACGGCACATAACAACAACAGTATATATATATTTGTTGATCACCAGGATGTATGGGACGAGAGGAAGGGAGTGAGTGAGGGGAAGATAGAGCACAGGGTAAGGAATAGACAAAGATTAGCTTGTGTGTGTGTGTGGGGGGGTGGCAATACACATAAAGGGAGAGGGGAATAGAAGAACAAGGCTGATGGGAGAACAATTAGGCAGGTTTGCATGGGCTAAGTGGGACAGAGGTAATCGATGATGTATGCACAACCATGGAACAATAGGGTTCCGGTATACAGGGATAGAGGCACAGTTTGAAGGGGTAAAAGAAGGCAATAATGTTAAGATGCTTAACTGTCTTTTGAATCTTGGGTTCCCTTGCAAGGGAGAAAGGAATAGCCAGAATCATCACTATAGAAAGCTTGTAAGTCCGTCTTCAGCCTATAACTAATTGGAATACCTTAAAGGGGGCTAGAAGTTGCTCAGTGAAAGAGGCTTCCTGTGGAGCCTTTACACTGCACAAGACCATAGGTGGAATCCAGAACCCCACTCAAAACCGACTGAGCTAGGAAATTTCCACTGGAAATGACAAGTAGACCAGCCTGGAGTGGCTAGAAGAACAGAAGATACTTTATGAAAGAAAGACTGGCAGGAAAAATCCCAAACAATAATGGTAATCTCATTGATTATTACAAGAACAAGTAAGCTGTTTGCCAGACTGTTATCAAGGCAAGTGGTCAGGACCCCTCAGGGCAAACCTCCTTCTAAGACTGAGACTCAAGGGGAGTGCATGTGTAGGCATGTGGTCTGGATGTTGACCATGTTGGTCACCGATAAGGGAAGAGGGGGCAAAAACAGCAATGAAGTTGTGAGCTATGCCCAAGCACATTCAATAGACCCCCGTGAACCCTAGTGGAGACCTGGATGGCCAGCAGTACAGCAAGACCCAGGGACTCCTGGACCCAGAGACAGTGACATGGCCACAGAGGACTAGAGTGGAGAGTGAAGCATCCAGCTGATGTGAAGTGAGGGGAGAGGCACAAGAACACCCATACATGCAGATACTAGTACCCTCTTGACCTGGCGTAGATAGCTAGATGATCAGAACTCGACTAGATGAAGATAGAAGGGGGGGGGGGAATAAAAAGAGTAACCTGCTACAATTTGATTAACTTTACCTATACTTATGGAACTAGTAGCTCAAAAAGGGAACAAATCTTTACAGTAAGGATCACTCCCACCCCCTCGGTACACAGGATTGACAGGGATGGGCAACATAGACATTGGCTACCCAAAATGGGTGGGCCTATAAAGGCAAGAAGTGACTGGCTTACAAGCTTTTAAGAGGGATCCTAGTTCAGATGGTGCGGGGGAAGGTAGAATCACATTGGATGATTTTCAATCAGTTGGGACCTGGCTGGCGAAAGGAAATGGGGATAAGACTCATGTGGTACAATAGCAAATAATTGCCATCAGGTCTGACTGTGATGCTAAGATATATAGAAGTAGATACTTTTTGACAAAAGGAGGAGAGTAATTGATGTTGCAGCCCAGGAGCGGAAGTCCCTGGGACTATCAAGGGAGAAGAATGGAAAGCGGGACCCTACCCAGAGAGGCAGTGACACCAGGGATGGAGACAGAGAAGATGACGTGGACAAATGGAGTGGCTGGGGACACTGGACTCAGGGCGAAAGAAGTGCTGGTAGCCAAGGGGTGGTGTGGACTTGTGTGGTGTATCCTTTGGGGTTACATGATGGTGCATGGAGGGAACTGTAATCATTGCGCTGAACATAATGTGATAGGATGATAGGATGAGTGTAAAGCTGATGTTCTCTCATGTAAACCTCACAATAAAAACTTAAAAAAAAAAACAAAAAACAAAATGAGAAGTCCCTATGCAAACAAATGATTGAACATACAATTGACAGGTTTAGAAATACAACGGAATCTGGTCATGGTGGCCATCCAGAGAGCAGCCTTCTTGCTTCTAAATTCAGTCTCTCTATGGACACTTGCTTTCTTTTCAAACCTAGAACTTACTTTCAAGTCCACGTGCATTGTATGGAATTTATCACACAAAGAACAACAAATTGTATTAAGCATATTTTATCCTAATCTCAACACTAATGATTCCGTCCTCCAAAGGAGAGGAGGCACGTTGGAAAGATCCAGAAAACAATCCCTTCTGAAATAAATACCAACCCTGAACAACCTCTAACTCATTCCATTTGATGCCTCCAGTCTGACCTGAGTTTGAGGTTCTAGAAATTATTGCTCAGGACCTAGTAGTGAAGGACTACAATTTTATTTATTAATTATCACATTACTAGTGGAGCTTAGTCTGGGGAGAGAGAACAATGTTTGTAAAATAAACAAATTGTGTCCTGTTGTTTATTATGGGGAAAAAAATTGCCAGGGAACATGAACAGACACTTTATTAAAGAAAACATTCAGGTGGCCAACAAGCATGAAGAGATGTTTGCAACCATTGTCCATTAGAGCAATGCAAATCAAAACAACAATGAGATATTATCGCACACCAGAATTAATAGTAAAGTTTAAAATAAAATAATAAAGCAAAACATCAAATACTAGTTACAATGTGGAGAGACTGGGACTCTCTTATACTGTTGGTAGGACTGGAAAACAGGAAATTGCTTCTTCAAAATTTTGGAAATAGCAATCCTGTATGACTAACCAATCCCTCTACATTGTATATATCCTCAAGATCCATAAGAGCTGTGAACACCCATGTTCAACACAGCACTATTCACAATAACAAAAAATATGCAGATAGCCAAACTCTTATCAATGGAAGAATGGATAAACATAGTTTAGTAGATGCAGACAATGGAATACTGCACAACATTGAAGAATAATTTCTTAAACACCTCATAACACAAATGAACCTGGAGGATATCATGCTGAGTGTAATTAGTCAATCACATGCCAAGCAAATCAAAACAACAATGAAATTTCATCTCACACCAGAAGTAACAGCAAAGTTCAAAAAAATCATAGGACAACAAATGCTGGTGAGGGTGTGGAGACTGGGACACTCCTACATTTTTAATGTGACTGTAAAATGGTTCAACCACTGTGAAAAATGGCATGGTGCTTCCTCAGAAAGTTATAAATAGAAATATCCAGCAAGTCCTCTACTTGGTATATATCCACAAGAAATGTGAGCCAGAACACGAATAGATATGCACACCAGTGTTCACTATTGGAGCACTATTCACAATAGCAAAAAGATGGAGACACCACAAATGCCTATCAAAGGAAGAACAGATAAACAGACCTTGGTACATACACAATAATGGAATACTATGCTACCTTGAAGAATAAAGATGCTGCTGCAAAATACCTCATAACATGGATGAATCTTGAGGACCTCAGGCTAAGTGAAATTAGTCAGTCACAAAAGGACAAATATTTCATAAGACCATTATAGTAAAAGCTTAAGAAAAGATTTCCATACTAAAATTAAAAATTTTTGATGGTTACCGGGAGTGGGAGGGAGGGCACAGTAACTCACAGGTTAGGGGATAGACACATGATAACTTGGGTGATGGAGAGGTAAATATACAAGGAGGGACAGGGCAATAAACAATAAGGGTTGGGGGTATATAAGCATGGAAGAAAGGAGTAGACTTAGGGATATATGCATGTGCTTAATAGGATAGAGGTAAACACTGATGCATATACAACCTTGGAACAACAGGGCTCTGTGATAAAAGGTTCGAGATATAGTCTGAATGGGTAAAGAAGGGGAAATGATATTAATGTGCTTGGCTGTCTTGTAGATATTGTTTCCCCCTGTTTACTGTTGTAAAATAGACATTTAAGTGGAATAGAAAGCAATGTTGGGAAATATGATTAAAGAAAACCTGTAAAGCCATCTTTAGCCTATAGCTGATTGAATTAGCTAAAAGAGAAATTACAATTTACCCAGTGAAATAGACTTCTGGTTAAGACTTTGTGGAATATGGGGTCTTCAGTGGAATCCTGAGCCCCACCCAGAGCCTTCTGAGGTAAACATTCCAACATGAAAAGACATGCAGATCAACCCGGAATGACTAGAGGAACAAAAGATAATATCTGTTTTTTAAAGCTTTTGTTGTGAATTATGTGATTGTTTACATGGGAGAATATTAGCTTTACATTCATCCTATCTTAATTCGTTTCATTGCAATGATTACAATTCCCTGCATGCATCATCAAACAGCCAAAGGGTACACCCTGCAAGCCTGCCCCCTGGCTTTCAACACACAGACTCTCTCCTTCCCAGAGTCCAGAGTCCCCAGCTGTTCCATCTCTCCACGTCATCGTCTCTACCTCCATCTCTGGCACCGCTGCTTCTCTGGATAGGGTCCCACACTCTACTCTTCTCCCTTGACAGTCCCAGGTTCCTCTGCTCCTGGATGGCAAGATCAATCACTTCCTTCCTTTTGTTACAAAACGTCTACCTTAGCATTTGCAACACTCACAAAAGAAGATAATATCTTGAAAGAAAGATCAGCAGATAAAAAAGCAGACTGTTAGAATATCAAGCAAACTGTTTTCCTTGGAACCATCAAGACAATAAAAGTCAGCCCACCAGGGCAAACCTTTAAGCCATAGTATTTTCAATAACCTCACGTGCATGCAAATGTTGGACAGTGAATAAGGAAGACTGTAGAAGAATTGATGTATTTGAATTATGGTGTTGGAGGAAAATATTAAAAGTACCATGGACTGCCAAAATAACAAATAGATCTGTGTTGGAATAACTGCAGCCAGAGTGCTCCTTGGAAGCCAAGATGGCCAGACTTCGTCTCTCATACTTCAGACATATTATCAGGAGGGACCAGTCACTGAAGAAGGATATCATGTTTGGTAAAATGGAGGACCAGAAAAAAAGAGGAAGAACCCTGGCGAGATGGATTGGTAGTGGCAGCATCAATGAGCTCAAACATAGCAACGATTTTGAGGTTGTCCCACGATTGGGCATTGTTTTGTTCTGTTATGCATAGGGTTGCCATGAGTCAGTACCAACTCGGTGGCACCTAACAACAACAAAAGCATGAAGAGGCTGACTTAAAAGCTTTCATAAGTATGCTTATCTTCAGAACAAGGGGGCCAATGTAGAATAATCACTGAATAGTTTTCTTCTTTTCCAGATGGAAACTGATCTATAAATGTGGTGGAGCATACAGGGGACAAAATTATTAAAACTTTTTAGATATTATACATACCTTGAAGCAATGAGTTTCTGGGCTTAGGGACTCAGGATCATAGTCCCAGGAGACACCATGGTCAATTGGTATAGCATAGTGTAGAAAGACAATGCTCTACATCCTAATTTGGTGAGTAGTGACTGCGTTATTTAAATCTATGAGTGGCCATCTAAGGTGTAACTGTTGGTCTTTCCATCTGTGGAGGAAAGAAGAGTGATGGAAATGAAAAATTCTTGAAATCAATTTGTCTAATGGACCAATTGTGAACACTAGTCTCCATGACACTGAGACCAGAAGAGCTAGATATCTGGCTACCACTACCAACTGCTCTGAAAGGGATTATATTAGAAAGTCCTAGAGAGATTGGGAGAAAATGTGGAACAAAACTCACAATTACTATAAAATTAATAAGAAAGACAGAGTATACTCATAAGAAAAAGACTGGGGGAACCAGAGACTATGGTCCTTGGCCACCAATTAGGTCTGAAACTGAATTTACCCTCCTGTCTCAGTGTTTAGCCAAGTAGTAGGTAAGGGGAATGACAATACTAGTAAGATATCTCTTCATGGAATAGCCAATCACTCAAGATCAAAAGGGCAACATTTTCCTAAGCCTAAATACAGAAGGCTTGGGAAGGAGAGTGGAATGGAAATAAGAACCACATGGAGGCAATGGGATAATTGCCACATGTTGTTGTTGTTGTTGTTGTTAAGTGCTGTTCAGTCGATTTCAACCCATAACAACTCTGTAAAGAGTTTCCAAGGAGCAGCTGGTGAGCTTGAACTACCGACCTTGCAGTTCAAATGACTTTGCAGTATGAGGCATTAGTCCACAGCGCCACACCAGGAAGGGATTAAATTATTGCGTTGAAACAAAATATATGAATTTTTAAAAATGAAACTCATGATCTACTCTGTAAATCTCAATTCACAATAAAAAGAACACCCTTCACCCCAGAAAAATTGTAGCTAGCATTATACTTGAAGTCTTTTGGTTCTGCAAATAGTTAATGTGCTGGACTACTAACTGAAATTTTAGAGGTCCCAGTCCATACAGAGGTGCCTCAAAAGAAAGGTCTGGTGATTTATTTCCCAATAAGTCAGGATTTAAAAAAAAAAAAAAAAAATTGACAGCTGATGTGTCCAATTGAACTCATGGTGATCCCATGTGTTACAAAGTAGGTCCAAGCTGTATAGGATTTTCTTGGCTGTAAATTTTATGGAAGTAGAATTCCAGACCTTTCACAGCACCACTGGATGGGTTCAAACTGCTGACATTTCACCTAGTACTCAAGAGCAAACTGTTTGCAATACTCAAGAACTTCAAAGATCTGTTTTATGTAACCATAAGACATTGCTGGGAAAACCAAAAAACTAACTAAATAAATGGAGATATATCATGCTTGTGGCTCAGTAGACACTAAATTATTAAGTTGTCAATTCTCTAGTAATTTATTATTAGATTCAACACAATCACAATTAAATGAAAATCTGTTTCTAAAACTTATAATGGAATGCAAATGGCATTGTTGCTGTGTGTCTTTGAGTTAATTCCAACTCATACCAACCCTAGAGGCCAAAGCAGAACTGTTTCATAGGGACTCCTAGACTGTAATCTTTATGGGAGCAGATCTCCAAGTCTTTTCTCCAGAGGAACAACTAATAAGTGGGAACTGCCGAGCTTTCTGTTTGCAACTGAGTGCTTAGCTACCAAGGCAATGGAGATAGGGTAGTCAAAGCTATTTGGAAAATGACAAAATGGAGGATTATACTCATTAATTCCCCAACATACTATAAAGCTATGTTTTTCACCACAGTGTGGCATTATTGTAATAGTGTCAGTGGATAAAATAAAAAGTTCAGAAACAGACCCACAGGTGATCTTTTTTAAATAAAGGTGCTAAAATACTAAATTGAGAAAGGAAAATCTTTTTAACTAATATGGCTGGAAGAAGTGGACATCCATATAGAAAAATATTAAACCTCAATACTTGTCTCACACTGCATGCAAAAATAAATGAAAAAAAAATCATAGATCTAGTTGTAATGAGTGTTGGGATGTAAAAATTCTACAAGAAAGCTTTGTAGGAGAAAATCTTTGTCCTAGGTTGTGAAGTTAACACAACAAGCAGGAATCACAAAGGAAAAAAAAATGGACTATTAAAAAATTTAAACATTTGATCCTCAAATGTTAGGGCCTAGTGTCTTTGTTAAGCACAATTTTTTAACATAATGTTGCAACTTCATGACTGACCTTGACTTGTACAAGCCCTAGAAACTGAAATCTGGGTCTATTTGTTTTCATTGCACAAACTCACTTTTATTGTCTTGGGCTTCTGTTTGCAAAGCTCTTCCTTCTATTTGATCAACTTCCTTTCTTGCTCATTTCAGTCATGCCTTCTCTTGTAACCTTTCTCTGACTCTATTCTATCTCCCAAGGCTGGATAGGTTTCCTGCTCACATTACCCCCTTTCTTCCTTCACTTTCTGTTGTAACCATCCCATTTTTGGCTCCACACTCACAGAATGATTTGTAGCAGAAGTTGAGCCCCATTCATCTCCACATCTCCAGAACATGGCCGTGACAAGTTCACAAAGACCTGCCCTGAATCCTCACAGTTTATATGAGATGATTTCCACTCTTTTCCCCCCTTCCCTCAATGTTTTTGTTTTGTTTTTTTCACTTTTTATTGTGAATTGAGTGAATGTTTATAGGCCAGATCATCAGTATTGAATCAGAAAACAATAAACTTTGCTTCATTACAATGATTGCAACCTCCTTCATGTACCATCAGTTATCAGTTGTTCTTGTTGTTAACTGCAGTCAGTTAACAGTATGTACCTCTATGTCCTTTAACTCTTGCACTCCTCCCTGTGTCACCTGATACCTTCTTCTTTCTTCTTCTAATCTCTGTCTTGTTGTATGTTGCCTGCCCTATCACTCATGTTAACATGTGTCTACCCTCTGTTGTTGTTGTTATGTGCCATGGAGTTGATTCCAACTCATAGAGACCCTGTACTGGGTTTCCAAGGCTGTAAATCTTTACAGGAACAGAAAGCCTCATCTTTCTCCTGCGGAACAGCTGGTAGTTTTGAACTGCTGACCTTGTGGTTTGCAGCCTGATTCATAACCACTACTCTACCAGAGCTCCTTGTTTACCCTCTAGCATGTGAATAATCCCCTCCCTCTCATCCTCTACTCCCAGTAACCATCAAAGAATATATCATTTATCAAGAAAATATTTTCTTAGCTTTTTACACCAGTGGTCTCATACAACACTTGTCCTTTTGTGATTGACTAAATTCACTCAGCATAATTTCCTCCAGGTTCTTCATTGTTGTGAAGTGTTTTGCAGACTTGTGACTATTCTTCAACTTTTCACAATATTCCATTTTGTGTATGTACCAAAGTTTAACCATTCTTCTGTTGATGAGCATTTAGGCTGTCTCCATCTTTCTGATGGATTCACTATTGTGATTCACTGTTTTGAAGGATTCACTGTTGATTCACATTGTGAATAGTGTTGCAATGAACATGGTTGTGCATATATCTATTCATGTTACAGCTTTTATTTCTTAAGGATATATACCAAATAGAGGATTTCTATGCTTATTTTTAAAACTAAACCAAAGATTCTGAATCTCTTTCCCTTCAGGGTACTGTTTTCAAGAAACTCCCTTGAAATTGGTGGTGTGGTCCCTCATAGATCTGGGTGGCAATCAGGGGAAACAACTTGGCATCATTATTTGAAATGCAAGTGTGAAAGATGAGATTTAATATGGTAGGACTTGACAACAAGGAGCTCTCTCTTCTGTTAGTCTCCTTTTCTGCCTGGGAAATGTTCCCTCTACCCCTCACATTTTCCAAACCCTTTAGGCCCAGATGCTGACTAACATGCAGACACAGCATCTCACATAAACCTCTGCAGTTTGTGCAGTTAACTTGGACACTGGATGCCATCATCTAGATCAAACCCTCTTGTCTCTAAAGAGCAACTTGTAGTCATACACCCTGAGATTTTGCTGTACATAATTCTATGAATCTAAAGGTGAGGACATACCCAATTATTACCCCTTTCCATGGTATCCACTACAAATGACAACTCACCACTTTCTTGAATACTACCTCTGTTGTTTCTGTTCAGCAAGCAGAAACCAGGGGGTGGGGGTGGGAAACAAAGAAAGAGAAAGTGCAATAGTTCGAGTAAGAGATATAAGGACAGAGGAACTGATACATACCAGGATTGTATCCACTGCTTGAACACAGTGTACTCAACTATATGGGGGTGAGACACTAAGGTGGGGACAGAGCAGACTGAGGAGGGTAGGGGAGCAGAACTTCAGCATCTTTGCAACTCAGCAGAGTGAGGAACTCAGCTGGACTCTTTGAGGAAATCTTCTTGTTCACTATCTGGACATCACACTTTCCTGAAAACATGATCTTCACTCCCTTCCTTCCACCTCCGGAAATGGTGAGTCTAATTTCCCTCCATCATTGTGGAGGAATGTAAATTCTAGGGGATGGATTTTATCTGTAGAGTTCATTGCCTTATGCCCAGCACCTGGAACAAGGGCCAGGTATGCACATAGTAATTACTGAATGAGGGAATTAATGTCAGGGCTGGCAGAGACCTGTAGATTGGGTCTATTTACTCTTTCACACAGAATGTGGAAACCTTGCTTAAAGACGCTGAGCAATTTGCTGTTTTGCCTGACACCAAGGAGAATCCATCCAGTGACACAGATTTGGCCAGGAAGCCTGCTGGGCCCCAAGGGTCTTGGATGACCTGGTTCCAGAGAACCTTGGCATGTTTTTCCAAGCCCTTCAGGTGAGAGCTTGGAGTCAGCCTCTCCCTTTCTAACTGTTCACAGCCCAGCTGTCCCCCAACCCCCACCTTCCTACCAGAGCAATTCCAGACCTCCTGAATTCCCCAGGGCTTCCAGGGATTCTGTTGTCACTCTGCTTTGTCTTTGCAGGGGAGGATACCGAACACTCAGAAATACCATGGCCTGAGACCCCAGGAGCCATGAACACAGACCCATGACGGTATTCAAGTCCCCTCTGCTACTACATGTGTCCAGTCTTCCTTCCCTGTTTCTCTATCCATGGGTCTGAAATAAATACTTGCACTCTCAATTCTTTTTGATTCATGTTATTTAATGTTAAATGCCCCAACATTGATATTATTGTTATTAAGTGCCATTGGGTTGTTATTAAGTGCCATTATAACGACCCTGTATAGGGTTTCTGAGAAGCAACTTTGACCTTGACCTTGTAGTTTAGCACTTCAGTGTTTATCTTGCAGTGCCACACCAGTATTAGCTTCAAGTAAATTGGGGATTGTCAGTTTTGGTGGTCATGGACTTGTGGAGAGAGAGGACTAGAGTATAAGTTAGCCCTGTAACACTGTACACCCTCCTTCTCGGGAAAGTGATTTTTGTTCCCAAGGCATGGTTTCAATAGACTTTGGCTAATGGACAGTGAATTTTCCAGTGGTTTCTGACCATGGTGTGGCAGAAGAAAGAAAGAAAAAAAATCAACTCTCTTTCCCCAACAACACAGTCTTCATATCTGAGAACAATTGTGCAGTATTTGTTTGGAGGCTGAAGTGATAAGGGGAGCAAGAATCTCCGAATCCTAAGACAAGATGTTAGACCTATATGCTTATAAGAAGCCCCCATACACCCCTACTGCATCATAAGACTGAGTCCTCCAATTATCGTTATTAAATGCCATAGAGTTTGTTCCAACTCATACTGACCCTGTATAGAGTTCCCAAAGAATGACTGATGAGTTTGAACTGACGACATTACATTCAGTAGTCCAGTGCTTATCTTATAGCACCATACCAGAAGCCCCTCCACGAGACAACCTTATATCCAAGTATATATTATTCATTTTCATATTTTGAGGCTTTTGACCCCTAGGAAACTAGGATGACCTTGATATGTACTACAACATAATATCAACCGAAGTCTGTAAGAGGTTTGAATCAAATATGTCCCTTTATCCAGCAACATGGAGGAATCCCTGTTAGAAATTGTAACACCAAAACTTTCCAAGTCCAATGCGTAGATATCAAATTCTCTGTTTTATATCAAAGAACCTTACTAGGACATAGCACTACCCAAATATTATTACTGCTAATGTACCTAGTCTCTTATACAAAGCCAGGATGGGGAAAAATACTTGGACAGGCCTATTGTGTAACCTAACTGGCTTTCAGGTGTTCAAAGATCAAGTGACTCTAACAGCAAATAAAGTCAGTTGGAATAGGGTTCCAGTAGATAAAATCACATGGGAAACACATAACCCTATTTATCCCTCTAGGGCAGTCAAAGTGGGACCCATATGTACAAAACTGACAGAGATGCTCATTGAGATATGATGGTGTTGATTTGGATCTGGTGCCTCAACAGCTTTTCTTGATGGTTCAGGAACCACCCATATCCTGGCAAAGCCTCTCTTTTCCTGAGATGTACACTAACTCTGTGGGGAAGTTCAGCTTCATGTTTCTGATTCTCAAAAAAATGTTGGGACCTGCAATCATTTTATAAGTGACATTAAAAAACAAAACAAAACAAGAAATGCTACTGTGAACTCTGGTGCGCATATCTTGGCAGTTTCACTTGTGACACGAGAGGCAGAGATAGGCTTATGTAGGTGACAAGGAGCCCTCACATCTACTCCAAAACCTTGGCCATTTTCTTTTGGACTAGAGACAATTGCTCACTATCCACCAGAATCTTGTTGGCACCCAGACACAGAACTGCACGTAATCCCATAAAAGGACTACCTCTTTCTATTGGTGATTTGAAGTCTTTCTGGCAGCCATCATCCATCTTAGGTCCTCTTGGTGTTGACAGACCATGTGGACCTACTTGACTCCCATTTTGTACAGACCATTGGGTTCTGGAACCTCATAGCAGAAGACTCTCCTCTACCAGACCCAGACTCCAAGGTGTTCACTGGAAATCTCACCATAAACATTCCTGCTCTCCCAGCCTGGGGGAACTCTTTGATCTTGGACAAATTCTTCCTCTTCTTTGGCTGGCAGTTCTTTGCAGCATTTGTCTGGGTGTTGAGTATGTTGTGTTCTTCTAGCTCTGCCATGTCCTTAACCTTTCTGATACTTCTCTGACTGTAGAGGTCTCAGATAGGCTGAAAAATCAATTTTGTCCAATATGCTCCTCTTATTGCCATCCGTTTATTGTTGTTCTTGTTGTTGTTATGTGCCGTGGAGTCAGTTCCGACTCATAGCGACCCTGAACAGGGTTTCCGAGGCTGTAAATCTTTATGGGAGCAGAAAGTCTCATCTTTCTCCTGCGGAGCAGCTGGTAGTTTCGAACTGCTGACCCTGCAGTTCACAGCCCGACTCGTAACCACTACGGTACCAGAGCTCCTTGCCATGCATTTGTAGGAGCAAATAAATTTGAGAATCTCAAGAGAGGCCCCATTACCCTTGCACAGAGAACTGTCAGAACATACAGGGAAATATTTTGCGAGAAGTAGACAGTCCACTGTGTCAAGGGTATGGTCATCAGTTTTCCATCTTTGTTTCTGAAATATGGCCAAGCCCAAATTTTGAGCTCTACTTCTTCAAGGTTCATATTACCACCACTACCACCATCACAATCACCAGCTGTACCATGCCACAATCCCTGTACCTGGGGAATGGTTTAGTTAGGTGACTATAATGGCAAGTGAATAAGGAGAGGGTAAGATGTAGGATCAGGATAGCACCCTGTGATCTTTCAGCAATTTCGGTGAACAGAAGTACACTGGATTGTGTGAAACGGAAGACAAGACTAAACTTTTTTCTTGTCCCATCCAGGCTCATCCTCTCTGGTGGTATGTTCCAGTGAATTCTGCGCAACCCTGGGAAGCTGGAAACATTTGTCCTCAACTCCACCAAATAGATCACAGTCCAGGTACTTCACACATGTCTGTGCTATCCTCTTACCATCAAAAACAAGTAGAGAAGTAGAGGCATGTGAACCTCAATTTGAAGTCCCATAACCCACAAGAAGCAGAGTCAGAATTCAGTACTTCTTCTATCTGAGGCAAGGACCCTTCCATTACAGCAGTGCAGTTCCAACTAGGGAACCACAGAATGTTGATCTCATTCTGTTAGGGAGAGGAACTCTGTATTCCCACTCCCACACTCAACAAAACTAAAAAAAATAAGGAAGAGTTCTCAAGGCACTGATTTATCTGGATACAGTTTCAACCATTTACTGTACAATCACATCCCACACTACTCTCCACTGAGGAATTGTTTCTACTAATAAAGCAATGATGGAAATCCAATGGGGACAAAGTGATATCTGCTGTAGTTCTCAGTCCTTTCCCCCTCAACTCCCCCTATTCACTGAGATCATTCTACAGACCTTCAGGGCACTACTGAACACAGATGGAGTCTAATGGATGACCTTTTCGACATAAAACAATAAATGTGCATACTTCATAGAGGCCCTCATAAAATTACATTAGTCTGTTTTCTTACTATATGGGAAGCTACATCTCACTGGAACACCCAGAGTGAGGTCTCCAGTTTGGCTGGTGAGTAACCTCAATCTCCCAGACTTCCAAGGGAAGAGACAACTCTCAAAGACCCTCTCCAACAAAGAGGCTGAACTTGCATCAGTTACAAAGGGGAACTTGGCTTTCCTTGGACTGTGTGATGAAATGTACCAAGATAATACTAGTGAGGACCAATGCAGGTTTTATTTGTTTGTTTTATTCTGTGACACTGCTAGTCATATCTCATCACTGGCCATATTCAAACACTCCTAGCCTCAATCAAAGACAAAAGATGGACAAACAGAAATTGCACTCACAAGACACCCACATACCCAGGGGTTTTAAATTTTGTCTTGCACAATAGTAGAGAAGTGTGAGAAGGGAAGGGACATGATGTGAGTGATGTTGTATGTAAAATAGATAGGATGGAGCTCTTACAGTTTTGAGATTGGCATAGGGAGGTAGGGTCAAGGATGGCACCCTAGTTTTTGGCTAGAGTGACCTGGGTCCTGAAGTATAATTTACTGAGATAGGGAAGACAGGAGAAGAAGCAAGATTCAGTGGGAGGTGTAGAAATCAGTCTGGGCTTGGACTCTGTAAAAACTCCTAGAAACATTGGATCAATGATAAACTACTTTGAAGATTCTCAGCAATGACACAGGAAAAAACAAAATTCTACACTATTCAGGAAGTTCTTTTATTATATGCATGGAAACATAGTACACAACGTGCTTTATGTTTGTTGTATAGTGTGAAAGTGAGGCTAGAAATTGGAGATTTTTAATCATGTTGGGTAATATTTATACAAAACACTAGTGTGAGCAGAGCAGGCAGTCTCCAGCTCTGATTTCAAGAGCTGACTAGACCAGTATTTCAGGGATGCCTGTGAGCCATTCCTAGCACCCACACTGGTGCATGTGTTAGGAAGCCTTGGCCTTGGGTTGCTTACCCAACAATGTTTCCTGACTGGGGATGGTGAAGGGAACGTGAACCATCTCTTCCTTAATCATTATAATCAGTAAGCTCTCTACTTGCTTTAAGAATTAAATGGGATAACACAGATATAAGCATGCCAGGCAAAAAGCTAGTTCCCAGTAACAGTGACTTCAGTGACTCTCTGTATTTTTTTAAAGATAAGGGATCATGAATTTGTGTGTGATATATTATCATTAATATTAATGTAATAATTGTTTTTTTTTTTTTTTTTCCTGAGAGGTGGCTGGTGAGCTTGAAACACAGTCCAGCTTAATTAACCCATAGTGCCACATAAGGACAGTAACAAAACTTGTCATCTATCCCCTATGGACAAGGAGGAAGATCCGTTTTTCTGTTGCTGTTGTTATGTTTTGGTGTTTGCTTGGGGATTTTCATTTTCCCCCCTCACAATTGACAAGTGAGTTTTCAGGCTCCTTGTTTTCTAATATGTTCCGTTGCTGCTGGGAAAGATCTCATAAATCTCCACAGCATTTCCAAGGAGTTGAAAAGTATGAATGATGTTACACTTTTTTTTTTTTCTCTGGATTAAAAAAAAATGTTTTACTGTGAATTATGTGATAGTTTACATGGGAGAACATTAGCTTTACATTCATCCTATCATATATCATTACATTGAGATGCTTACAATCCCCTCCATGCATCATCAACCAATCTGGACATCATCACACAGCCTCCCTCCCTCTCTGGGTCTAGAGTCACTAGCCACTCCATCTCTCCACGTCATCATCTCTGCCTCCATCTCTGGCATCACTGTTTCTCTGGGTAAGGTCTCGCACTCCACTCTTCTCTCTTGATGGTACCAGAGACCTCCACTCCTGGACTGCAAAGTCAACCACTCCCCTACTTTTGCTACAAAATGTCTACCCTTACATTTCCAACCCTCATAGTCAGTCCTGATAGTAATTATTCATTATTGTACTACTTGAGTGCTATCTCCATCTCCTTTCATCAGTCCTGCCCAGACAAATTGGATACTACTCAGTGGAGATTCTACCTTCCTCCACGCCCTCTGGATCTAGGATTCCTCTTGAAAGCTTGTAACCCAGTCACTTCTTGCCTTTGTAACCCTTCCCCCCCCACCCCATTTTGTGTAGCCAATGTTCAAGTTGCCCATCCCTGTATACCCTGTGTACCGAGGGGGTGGTTATGAGCCTCGCTGTAAAGATTTGTTCCCTTTTTTGAACTGCTGCATCCATAGGTTTAGGTCAAGTTCATCAAATTGTATCAGATTACTAATTTTTCCCCTTCTTTCTTCTAGTTGAGCTCTCTGATCATCTAGCCATTGAAGCCAGGTCAAGTGTGTATTATCTGCAAGTGTTCTTGTGCATATGCCCTCTCTTCTTATCAGCTGGATGCTTCATTCTCCACTCTTAGTCCTCTGTGGCTATGTCATTGATTCTGGGCCTAGGAGTCCCCAGGTTTCGCCAAACTGCTGGCCAACCAGGTCTCCACCTGGGTTCACAGGAGTCTATTGAACATGGTAGGACTTAGCTTGCAGATTCATTGCTGTTTTTCCCTCACTTTCCCTTATCAGTGACCAACGTGGTCACCAGTCAGAGCATATTGTCTGCTCGTGTATTCCCATTGAGTTTTATTCTTGGAAAGGGGTTTGCCCTGAAGGGACCTGACTGCTTGCCTTGATGTCTCCTGGGTGAGCAACTTGCTTGTTTTTGTAGTAGTCAGTTGGACTGCCATTATTATTTTGTCTTTTTCCTGTTGGTCTTTCTTCTAAGAAGTGTCTTCTGTTCTTCTAGCCACTCCAGACTGGTCTGCTTGTCCTTTCAAGTGTAAATTTCCCAACTAAGAAGATTCTGGATGGGGTTCAGGATTTCACCTATGGTGAAATGCAGAGGCTGCACAGAAAGCCTCCTACACTGGGCATGTTGTAGCCCCATTTTAGGTATTCCAGTTATAAGCAGAAGATGGACTTGCAAACTCCCTGTGGTGATATTTCTGGCTATTCCTTTCTCTCCCCCTCAAATGTCTATTTTATAATGGTATGCAAGGGAAACCAAGCTTCTGTTGTTATACTTTTGAGGGTAAAAATATAGTGTCCCACAGTGGACTGTAAACCACAAGTCAGTGATTCAAACCCACCAGCTGCTACTCAGAAACTTTATACACGGTTGCTATGAGTACAGCAATTAACAACAACAACCTCACAGAAGTGCCATTCCAGTCTATTAGTTTGTTGTACCATGATGCTAGATGCTATGCCACTGGTATTTTAAATACCAGCAGGGCCACTGATGGAGTCCTGGTTTACTGCTGTAAGATAAGCACTAGACTGTTAACTGCAAGGTCGGTGGATCAAACGCACGAGTTGCTCCTTGAGAATCCTGTACAGGATTGCTATGATTTGGGAGCTACCTTAACAGAAACAACGGGGGCACCCATGGTGAACAGGTTTCAATGGAGAACCAAGACTAAGATATACCAGGAAGAAGGAGAGGCACACTACTGCAGAATGGTTAGCTACTGAAAACCTTATGAACAGCAATGCAACATAGTTTGATATAGTGCCAGAAGATAAACCTTTCAGGTTGGAAGACATTTAAAATATGACTGAGGAAAAATTGCTTTCTCAATATAGAGTTGATGTGGATGGAGCAAAGCTTTTGCGACCTTCATTTGATGATAAGAAACAATTAAAAATGAGAAGAAACAGCTTCAAACATTCATTAATAATCTGAACGTGGAATATATGAGGTATGGATATAGGAAAATTGGAAATAGTACAAAAGTAATGGAACATATAAAGATAGAGATCTTAGGAATTACTAAGTTGAAATGGACAAGTAGAATAGTAAAATAGAATGCATGCTTTGCACCATACACAAAAATAAATCCAAAGTGTATTAACGACCAAAATGTGCAAACTTAAAACATACAATTTTTAGAAGAAAATACAGTGGCTACAATGCTGTGCCTAGCTTTTATCAATGGAGTCCTGGTGTGGCACTGTGGGTTAGTGCACTTGACTGCAAGGTCAGTTTGAACCACAAGGTTGCTACACCTTCAAGCTCACTTGCCACTCCAACACCATAATTCTTAATATTTTTAAGAATCAGGAAGAGTGAGCCCTACTTTGTTATTCTCTTTAGCTATAAGGGGCTTTTTGTTGTACCATATAAAGTTGAGGATTGGTTTATCCTACATCTTTAAATTTAATTAAGTCTTCTTTAATCTATTCCAGTGGCATTTTAATAATTTTCATTGTATAAGTCCTTCACGTCTCTTGTTAGATGTATCCAACATAGTGTTTTTAAAAGCTTGTTTTATTCCCTGGACACAGGCTTGGGCATCCTCAGTCAAGACATTGGGAGGTCTTGTTTCCATGGGTTGAGCCTAACACACAACAGAGCAGTTCAACTCTCAAAAATTACAGCCCAAAGTCTTGGTCTCTGTGAGACACATGTTTCTAAAGTGGTGCTTCTGTCTATAGCTTTCCTTGGACTTCCTTTAATGTACCAAATAGAAATTGAAATTTGACTGTGTATATCCAGAAAAGCTGGTATTTCACTCATTCAGAATTCAGGGCTAGATTCAGACATTTGGAAGAGTCTTCTTGTCTACTAATTGAGTTTGTTGGTATGAGGATGAGGGTGGTAAGGGGAAATGACAACTGACAGTTACTTGGACTTGAATTAAAAAGTAAAACTCAAACTTTGTTGTTTTTGTTAAGTGCTATTGCATCGGTTCCAACTCAAAGAAATCGTATATGGGGTTTCAGAAGAGTGGCTGGTGGGTTTGAAATGCTGACCTTGTGGTTAAATATCCAGTGTTTATCCCACAGCTCCATACAATGTTCAGATTCATTTTCCTTAAGGCTTTAAGATTATATATTCATAACTATGTCATTGTATTTGTTAAGTGCCTTTAAGTCAGTTCTGAATCATAACTTCCTTGTATTGGGTTTCTGAGAAGATGCTAATGGGCTCGAACCATTGGCAACTCATTGTATGACACCAGGACTCTTTTCATAAGTATGTTGTTGTTAGGTGTCATTGAGTCACTTCCAACTCATAATGGTCCTATGCACAATAGCATGCAACACTGCCTGGTCCTGCACCATCTTCACAACTGTTGTTACTTTTGAGCCCATTGCTGCTGTCACTTTGCCAATCCATCACATTGGGGGTCTTCTTTTTCGCTGACCCTCCACTTTATCAAGCATGATGCCCTTCTCCAGGGACTGGTCCCTCCTGAGAATATGTCCAAAATATGAGCAATGCAGTCTGACCTTTCTGGGTTCTAAGGAGCATTCTGGTTGTACTTTCAAGACAAATTTGTTTGTTCATCTGGCAGTCAGTGGTACTTCTAATATTCTTATAAAACACCATAACTCAAATACACAAATTATTCAATGGTCTTCCATATTGATTGTCCAAGTTTCACATGCATATGAGGCTATTCAAAATACCATAATTTAGGTCAGGTGCACCTTAGTCCACAAACTGAACATCTTTTCTCTTGAACATTTTAAAGGGGTCTTGTGCAGCCGATTTTCCTAATGCAATATGTCTTGAATGATGCTTCCCTGAATATTGACAGTGTATCCAAACAAAAAGAAGTCTGACTAATTCAATCTTTTCTCCATTTATCGTACTGTTATTAATAGGTACAGCTGTGAGAATGTTTATTTTCTTTACATTGAGATACAATCCATACTGAATATATTTTGAAGTCCTTTTCTCCTTCAGCAAGCAAGGTTGTATCAGCTACATATTGCAGGTTGTTAATAAGTCTTCCTCCAATCCTGATGCCATGTTCTTCGTAATATAATCCAGCTTCTAGGGTTATTTACTCAGAATAAAGATTTAATAATCTTGGTACAAAAATACAACCCTGTCACACAACTTGCTTGATTTTGAAAGCCTTTTCATAGTTAATAAAACACAGGTAAACATCTTTCAGGAATTCTCTGCTGTCATCCAGGATCCATCTGACATCCATCATATCTCTTATTCCATGTCCTTGTCTGAATCCAGCTTTAAACTCTGGCAGTTGCCTGTAAATGTACTGTTACAGACATTTAAAAATTATCTTCAGCAAATTTTTATTTGCATGTAATGATGCTAATAATATTGTCCAATGATTTATGTATTCCTCTGGAATGAACACAAATATGGATCTTTCTCAATCAGTTGGCCAGGTCGTTGTCTTCCAATTTTCCTGGGATAGATATGTGACTATATTCAGAAGTACACCAGCTTGTTGAAAGATTTCAATTTGTACTCCATCAGTTCCTGGAGTCTTGTTCTTTGTCAATGTGTTTAGTGCACATAAGACTTCTTCCTTCAATACCATTGGCTCTTGATCATATGCTAGCCTCTTAAAATGGTTGATCATTAACCATTACTTATTGGTACAGTGACTCTGTGTAGTCCTTCAATCTTTTTTGATGCTTTCAATAGCACTCATTAATTTGCCCAGTGAATCTTT
>NW_006408757.1:1805333-1806583 GCF_000296735.1 Chrysochloris asiatica
CAGGGCACATCATCAGTTTCACATTCAACAATTCATATAACTTGTTTCATTACATTGATTATAATCCCCTCCATATAACATCAGTTAAAAATAGTTCTCTCTATCCACTTTAGCTTTTCAAAAACCACACAAGCAAAAAGACTTACTCAGGCATGTATAATAATTTACATCTCCAAAGGGCACATTCTGCAAGTCTGCTCCTGGCCACCAGTTCTTAGTCCTTCTCTTCTTGGTTGATGAATCTAAAGTCCTCAGCTGCTCCACCTCTCCATGCCCCCATCTCTGCCTCCATCTCTGGCGCTACAGCTTCTCTGGATATGGTCCTGCATTCTATTTGTGCATTCCTTTCTTGATGGTCCTAGGGTCCTCTGTTTCTGTACTATAAGATTAACCACTCCCCTGATTTTGTTACAAAACTTCTACCTTTACCAATGTGATAGTCACGATTAGTCATGATAACAGTTATTCACTATTGAATCTTACGAATCTTATCCCCATCTCCTTTCACCAGACCCATCTACACAATGTGACAGCTATTCAGTGGGGACTCTTTCTTTCCCCCCACACTCTTAAACTAACCTCCCTCTTGACACCTTATAAGCCAGTCACTTCATGCCTTTATTGCCCCCTCATTTTAGATAGACAATGTCTAAGTTGCCCATCCCTATCTACCCTGTGCATAGAGCAGATAGCATTGATACTTGATTTGAATACTCTGTTGGTATTTAGAGTAAATGCAGCTCTGAGTATAGGTCAGGTTCATCATGAAGATGTATCTTCTGTCACTGTAGCTGTCCCAGTCTGCTTGTCCTTTCTAGTGGGAATGTCTCACCACACAAGGTTGTGGATGGGACTCAGGATTCCACCTAAGGTCCTTTACTCTGTAAAAGCTTTACTTGAGAATTATTTGACTGGGCAAGTTGTAGAACCCACTTTAGGCTGAAGGCTGGCTTACAAGTTTTCTCTAATCATGTTTCCCAACATTCCTTTCTATTCCACTCAAGTGTCTATTTTACAATAGTATGCAAGGGAAACTAATATTCATAAGACAGTCAAGGATTTTAGTATTATTTACCCTCTTCAAGCTATATCTTGATCCCTGTATCCCAGAACTCTGTTGTTCCAAGGTTGAGTATGCATCACTATTTCCTCTGTCCCACTAGGCCATGCAAACCTGTCTCAGTGTTCCCCTATCTATCTTGTTCTTCTGCCTCCTCCCCACTTCTTGTATTGCCCTCCCCAAAACCCAA
>NW_006408757.1:1807740-1813036 GCF_000296735.1 Chrysochloris asiatica
TTTTTTATGCTTTCTGAATGCCTCCAGGTAGATGTGATCAGGAAATGGGCTTCCCTTTTCACTCTTCTTCCGGAGAAGTTTCAGGATATCACTGTTGGTCGTTTTGACATAACTCAGGATTTAATTTTCAGCCTATTTCCTCTTTTGTCTGCTTGTCCCGCTCCACAATCCCTGTTCAGGCCTTTTTTCTAGTTGTAAACAGTTCAGGGCTGGCTGTGGCCGTTTGGTTTTAATTAGAAACTGTCTCTTTAAATTTCAAGGAGATCTGTGCACATGCGTAGTAGAACCCTCCGAGGGTGGGGTTGGGGTGCCCACTATCTCAGGCACTCCTATAGTCACCAGAATGGAGGTGTGCAGACACCAAGGGACCAATGAACAGATACCAAGAGAAAAGAATGTCCACAGCTTTATCTCTGTGGTTTTTCCAGGCATCTGAGGCTGCTCCGATCCTTCCCCTGCTTAGTCTCACTCAAGATGGCAGCTCCTGGAGCAGCCGAGTGTCCCAGACTAGAAGGCAATAGATTTCTTGCTTCTGCCAAAAATTCCCCAATCTGTGAGCCTTCCAACCTTCTAAATATTCCTTTATATGCAGTTCAGAGTTCTGGGATGATCCCCTGAGCCTGCTTGGTTGGGTATTCTGTGTTGTTGTTGGTAAAGCTCCATTACTGCACATCGACCCGATCTGCCATCTTGTTTGTTCTCTCCTCATTATAAATTTTTAAAGCTTTTATTGTGAATTGAGTGATAGTTTACATGGCAGAATATTGCTTTTGAACTCAATCAACTATATTTTGTTTCACTGCAATGATTACAATCCCATTCATACATCATTGGTTAACATAGTTGCTTCTATCATTCCTCCCCCCCCCACCTTTTTTTGATGTATACAGAATACACAGAAATATACATTCATGGAGAGGTGGGGTTGGTGACAGCTAGGGTGGAGGTGCAGTGAAGTTCTCCATATCACAGAATACTAGGCAAAACAAATCCAGGGCAGAGCTCCAAAACTCGAAACAACGTAGATAGTAATACGTAAAAGGTTTGAAGGCTTATAGCTAGTGTAACTTGTAGCAAAAGTAAGAAATCATGTACTTTTGAATCTTCTGGGTTCGGTGGCCTGGATTGGGCAACTTGGGCAAGAAAAAATGGCGAGACCAAGTGGGGGAGCAGACACACCATGAAAAAACATTGCGAATACCTCTGAGAAAAGTTAGACAATACACTTTGTCAGTTTTGCTTTGCTCTGATTTTCTTTTCTTTTCTTTTTTTTGGTATTTGCTCATTGGCCACCCACTCTTTGTATACCTCCTTTCTGGTGACTAGAGGGGTGCCTGAGCGAGTGGACATCCCCCCCACTCGCACCACTGGTGGGTTCTTCTGCAACTTAAGCACAGATATACTCTTAACCCAAGAGCCAGCACTGAACTATTTTGGTTTTTTTGAAATACAGAAAAGGTGAGAACAAGCACCATGGAGAGGGAAAGAGAGTTTTCCAACAAAACAGGACAGAAATGAAATTAAATCCCAAGATATAGCATAACATAACTGACATCTTGAAATCACTCAGGCAGCTTTGAAGGCAAGAAGCTGAAAAAGGACATTGAAGTCACAGTCATACTCATATTAGTCTACAGATTTCTTTTTCTTCTTTACCTCTTCTGCAATTATAAACAAGAGTATCAAGTCTAGGCTTTTGTTGTTGTTTTTGTTTTTGTTTTTCATGCTTCTTTTTTGCTATTGCAGGTTTGATGTTTTATGCTCCCCTTTCTAGCTTTGGGGGACTCTTTCTCTCCCTACATTAGCCAATAAGAGACAATAACTGCTGCCATATAGTAAAGCTGCAATCAAAGTCTATAAAACAACAAAATCCAGTCAAGAACAAATACTAACTGCCATACACCAGAGAGGCAGGCAACACCTGTGAAAGTTACTCTGAGTTAAACAAAAAGAAGAGTGAAAAGGAAAGCCCACATTCTGATAACATCTATCTATCTAGAATCAATCAGAAAGCATAAAAAATACCAAAGCACATATTCAATTAAGTATTAAGGCCACAGATAAACACAAAACATGTCCAAGAAGCAAAAGTAGATGACCATATCAGCACATGTCAAGAAACAAGATAAAATGCCTGAGACAAATGACTTAGCAGTAGACCTGGATTACATTCTGGAAGGAGAGCAAACATTGAAAAATCCTGAGAAGGAATTCAGAAAAATAATTATAAAATGTTTGAAAACAGTTTACAATGGAGTTGAGAAAAATAAGGAAAAAGTCAGGAAAGCACTTGAGGAACAATCAAATAAGATAGATACAGCATTGGAAACAATTCAAAACTATAGAAACAGTTCCAAATGATCAATAATTGAATATCAGAAATATTCTGAAAGGGCGAAAACGTAGAAGAGAAGAGATGGAAGGTAGAACCAGTGAACTGGAAGACAAATCTCTCCATACCACTAAGATAGAAAAACAAACATAGAAAAGGATAAAAAAAAATCTATAGAGGGTCTAAGATTCATGTTGGACAACATGAAAAGGAATAACTTAAGAATTATTGTCATTCCAGAACACAAACAGTCACAAAATTCCACCGAGGAAATAGTTGAGGAACTGCTGGAAGAAAATTTCTCTAACATCCTGAAATGTGAAAAGACAAACATTCAGGAAACTCAACGAACCCCAGGAAGGATAGACCCCAAAAGAAAATCACTGAGACATATCATAATAAGGCTCTCCAAAATCAAAGATAATCAAGAAGGCAAGAGGGAGACATATATAAAATGCTGAAAGATAAAAAATACCAACTAAGAATCCTTATCCAGCAAAGCTATCAATGAAATGCAACGGTGTGATCAAAACATTCCAGGATAAACAGAAGCTTATGGATTTTGCCAAGCCAAACCTGCACTAAAAAAACATCCTAAAGGGAGTTCTGTGGATTGAGAACCAACAAAAACAGAAAACATCCAGAGATTGACATACGTGACAACACCTCCCAGAACTAAATCGACAGAAGGAAGAGTCAAGAACAGAACAAAGCTATAAGAACAAACTCAGAGAATCTGGGAAGTCAGTCTATGATCAAAACAGTTACAATGTAAAAGAAGGTAAACACGTAGGAACAGAGATCCAGATGGTGAGAAGGTCAGGTAGACTACAGGATATAAAAGACTGCACTAAATGGAGGGAAAAGTTAATGGAGTATAAGGTAATCTCAAAGAAAATTAACACTTCACAAGAAATGAAAATGAAAATTCAAGAAGAACATGGAAACATCAAAACTATGAGGAAACATACAAGAAAGTAAAAAAAGTATGAACTCAGCAAAGGAAGACACAGAGAACAAAGAAAACAGATACATCACACAAAAACCCCATAATGGCAGCAATTAATCCATATCTATTAATAATTACACATAATTAAATGGATTAAATGCTCCAGTTAAAAGACAGAGAGACAGAATGGATAAGCAAACAAGATAATTCACTATGCTGTCTGCAAAGGCACATCTCACACACAGAGACAAAAACAGATTAAATGTCAAAGGATGGAAAAAAAAATACACCAAGCTAATTGTAATCAGATACAAGCAAGAGTGGCAATACTAATGTCTGATAAATTAAACTTTAATGAAAAAAGCAGCATAATAGATAAAGATGAACATAATCTCATGATTAAAGGGAAAATTGAACAAGTTGACATAACCATAAAAAACATCTATTCTCCCTATGAAAGTACTCCAAAATATATAAAGCAAACTCTAATATATTTGAAGAAAAAAATAGATGAATCTACAATAATAGTGGGTGATTTTAATACACCACTTTAAAAAATGGATATAACAACCAGAAAGAAACTTGACAAAGACACAGAAGAACTAAACAACATAATCAGCCAACTGGCACTCATACATGTGTACAGAGCATTCAACCCAATAACAGCACAATACACATTCTTTCCTAGTGCACAGGGAACATTCTCCAGAATAGACCATGTCTTAGGCCACAAAGCAAATCTCCAAAAAAATTGCAAATATCAAAATACTACAAAGTATCTTCTCACACCACAATACTATCAAATTAGAAATCAACAATAGGAAGACCAAGGAAATCAAGTCAAATACATGGAAACTGAATAATACCCTGCTGAAAAGCGACTGGGTAGTAGAAAAAATTAAAAGTGAACTCACAAGGAGGACTTCCTGCGCTTCCCTGACAAGGCAGCTCAGGTAGGGCAGTCTCGGGGAAAAGGGGTGGAATCGCACATAAGAAACCTCTGTCTAGCAGACAGACAGCCTTTGAACAAACATAAGATCTTATAATTCAACATTCTGAACTCGTTTTTTTAAAAGATCGAATTGCTTAGCAATTACAGGCATTTTAGGCTTTTGCCTGCCTGAACGCAGTGCCGACGAGTTCCTCTGTCGCCTGCAGACCTTGGAATGCAGGGCTAGAGGGGCCCCACTTAGAAGGCTGCATTTCCAGAGAAAAGGAAGCATAAACTAACAAATCCGAACAAATGCAGAGGGATATCGGCATGGATGTCAGGAAATTCAGGGTACCCACGGTACAGAGAGACTGAGAGAGGCATTTTTTACATCATCAAATACGTACATTACCTCCCTGCAGCCACGACCCCCAGCCCTCTACTGCCTCGGCCTAGACCAGCCCTCTGCTAAGCTGCCGAGGCTAAGGAACGGCCAAGGCACAGGCCCGCCCACTGAGGCCTAGACCCTCCCAAGGCCCAGACACTCCCACTAAGGCCAAGACCTGCCCTGAGACCCAACCCGCCCAAAGATTGGTGACAAAGGCCCAGGCCCATCCAAGGACCAACCCGTCGCATACCTAGGTCGCTGAAGCCCAGGGCCCAGGAGGCCCAACCCGCCACAAAGCTCAGTCACCAAGGCCCAGTGCCCCTGAGACCAAACCTGCCCTCAGCCCAGTCCCGGAGGCACAGGCCCCCAGAGGCCCAATCCACCCAACACACCCACTGAGGCCCAAGCCGCCCAATACCCAGCTGCTGATACGCAGGCCCCCTGAGGCCCAAACTGCCCACCTGACGCCCAAATCACCAGCCTGAGGCCCAAACCACCCACCCGAGTACCAACCATCCTGGAGCCCGGTCGCTAACGCCCAGGCCCCCAGAGGCCCAACCACCCGCCCTAGGCTCAACCCACCCGCCCAAGGCCCAAACAGCCCACTGCCGAGGCCCAGGCCAAACTGAGGCCCCAAATAGTTACCCTGAGTTAAGCAATGTTGTTGTTGTTGTTGTTAAGTGCCGTTGAGTCGGT
>NW_006408757.1:1834702-1835567 GCF_000296735.1 Chrysochloris asiatica
GCTTAATGTAGGTATGTCTTTAATGTCCTAACTCTCTTTCGGTCACTCTGTCCTCCTCTCCTGGTTGTTATGCACTGTCGAGTCGATTGCGACCCGTAATGACCCTGTGTAGGGTTTCTCAGGAGTGCTTGGTGAGCTCGAACCCCCGACCCTGCACTTCCAAAGGCTCTGTAGTGACGCCCCAGTCCTCAGAGCCTCACTGGGACTCCTGCTAAGCCAGCTAAGAAAGGGAGACCCAGATAAGGTTCCCCAGGAGCGGCTGGTGAGCTTGAACCACCTATCCTGCAGTTCAACAGGCTCTCTAGTGGCGCCCCAGTCTTCAGAGCCATGCTGGGACTCCTGCTGAACCAGCTAAAGAAAGGAGAGACCCCAATAGAGTTCAAAAGGCTCTGTCGTGGCCCCCAACCCTCAGAGCCATGCTGGGACTCCTCCTAAAGCAGCTAAAAATAAAAATAAAAATACATTAATTTTTAAAAAAAGGGTGGGAGACCCAGATAGGGTTCCCGAGGAGAGGCTGGTGAGCTTGAACCACCGACCATACAGTTCAAAAGGCTCTGTAGTGGCGCTCCCACCCTCAGAGCCATGCTGGGACTTCTGCTAAGCTAGATAAAAAAAAGGAGACCCACATAGAGTCCCCGAGCTGGTGAACGCGGTTCAAGTAGACAGGGTATGGCGAACATGGCTCAGCTGGGCGGGGCAGGGGTGTTCGGCTGCGCGGCAGCGGGGCCAGTGGACGTAGCCCAACCCTGCGGGACAGAGGCGGCTCGGCCGGGCAGGCACAGTCCGTGCCCGATGACGTCAGACGTTCGCCACCTTTCCTCTTTTCCTTCTTGTTTTTCCCTTTTTTTTCCCCTTAAACTAAGTT
>NW_006408757.1:1837646-1838874 GCF_000296735.1 Chrysochloris asiatica
CATTCTTCAGTTGATGGGCACTTTGGCTGTCTCCATCTTTTTGTTATTGTAAATAGTGCTGCTATGAACATTGGTGTGCATATATCTTCTCGTGTTGTGGCTCGTTTTGTGTGTGTGTGTGTGTGAGTAAATACCAAGTAGAGGAATTGCTGGATCATAAGGTATGTCTTTTTTCAACATTCTGAGGAAACACCATATTGCTTTCCTGAGAGGGTGGACCAATTTGCATTCCCACCAGCAATGCAGGAATGTCCCAGTCTCTCCACATCCCTGCCAGAATTTATTGTCCTCTACATTTTTAATCTTTGCTGTTTTTGTTGGTGTGAGATGTTATCTCATTGTTGTTTTGATTTGAATCTCTCTAATGGTTAGTGATCGTGAACATTTCTTAAAATGTTTGTTGGCTGCCCTGATCTCTTCCTTAGTGAAGTGTCTGTTCATGTCCTGTGCCCACTTTTTATTTGGGTTATTTGTCTTTTTCTTGTAGAGGCATTGTAGTTTCCTGCATATTTTAGAAATGATTCCCTTGTCTGATGTGTCATTGCAAAAGATTTTTTCCCATTCTGTGCGTTCCCTTTTTACTCTTCTGGTGAAGTCTTTTGATGCACATTTTTTAATTTTTAGTATGTCCCACTCATCTATTTGATCTACTTTTGTTTGTGTGGTTTTCAAAATGTTTTGTAGTCTGTGTATTCCCAGAATTAGTGCCCTCACATTTGTCCTGATTTTTTCATTGATGGCCATCATAATTCTGGGATTCACATTTAGGTCTTTCATCCATGTTGAGTTGGTTTTTATATAAGGTGTGAGGTGAGTGTCTTGTTTCAATCTTTTACATATCTTTTTCCAGTTCTGCCAGCACCATCTATTGAAGAGGCTGTAACCTCCCCATGTGGTGTATTTAGGTGTTTTGTCAAAAATCAGTTGGCTGTATGTAGATGCATTAATTTCTGGATTCTTGATTCTGTTCCTTTCATCTATGTACCTTTCATTGTACCAGTACCAAGCTGTTTTGACCACTGTAGCTGTGTAGCAAATTTTGAATTTGGAAAGTGACAGGCCTCCAACCTTATTCTTCTTCTTGAGCAGTGCTTTCTTTATCCTGGCTCTCTTTCCTTTCCATATAAAGCTCATAATTGTTTTTTCTATCTCTTTGAAGAATGTCGTTGGAATCTGGATTGGGATCGTATTATATGTGTAAATTGCTTTGGGCAGTATTGACATTTTC
>NW_006408757.1:1839404-1861256 GCF_000296735.1 Chrysochloris asiatica
TATTTTGTTGAGTGTTTTTATCAGGAATGGATGTTGGATTTTGTCAAATGCCTTTTCTGCATCGATCGATATGATCATGTGGTTCTTTTCTTTTTTCTTATTTATAGGGTGGATAACGTTGATCATTATTCTAATGTTGAACCATCCTTTCATCTCTGATATGAATCTCACTTGATCAGGATGTATTATCTTTTTTATGTATTGCTGAATTCTGTTGGCTAGGATTTTGTTGAGAAATTTTGAGTCTATGTTAATGAGGGTTATTGGTCTATAATTTTCTTTCTTAGTGACGTCCTTCCCTGGTTTTGGTTTGAGGGTTGTGCTTGCTTCATAAAATGTATTAGGAAATTTTCCATCCTCCTCTCTCTATCTTCTGGAATAATTTGATTAGAATTGGTGACAACTCTTCCCTGAATGTTTGGTAGAATTCACAAGTCATGCCGTCTGGGCCTGGACTTTTTTGGTTGGGAGTCTTTTGATGGCCTGGTCTATTTCTTCTTTTGTTATGGATCTGTTCAGGTTTTCTACTTAACTGTGTGTAAGTTTACGTAGTTCATGTTCTAAGTTTTCAAATTTGTTGGAGTACAGCTCTTCATAGTATTCTGTTATTATCCTTTTGATTTCCTTTGGTTCCATAGTGATATCACTCATGTGGTTTCTACTGCTTGTTATTTGTGTCTTCTACCTCTTTTCTTTTGTTAGGTTTGCCAATGGTCTGTCGATTTTGTTAATTCTTTCAAAGAACCAGCTTTTTTTTTCCTGTTGATTGTTTCTATAGTTTTTCTGTTTTCTATCTCATTTATTTCCACTCTAATCTTTATTATTTCTTTTCTTTTGGTGGCTGTGTGTTCTTTCTGTTGGTCTGTTTCTAATCGTTGTAGATGCTGTGTTAATGTGTTAATTTTGGTTCTTTCTTCTTTTGGGATGTGTGCATTTATTGCAATAAGTTGTCCTCTCAGCACCACTTTTGCCATATCCCAAAGATTTTGGTATGTTTTGTTTTCGTTCTCATTTATTTCTAGAATCTTTGTGAATTCACGTTTAATTTCTTCTACTACCCAGTCTCTTTCCAGCAGGGTGCTATTCAGTTTCCATGTATTTGACTTGATTTCCTTGGTCTTCTTATTGTTGATTTCTAATTTGATAGTATTGTGGTGTGAGAAGATACTTTGTATTATTTTGATATTTGTAAATTTATGGAGATTTATTTTGTGGCCTAAGACATGGTCTATTCTGGAGAAAGTTCCATGTGCACTGAGAAAGAATGTGTATTGTGCAGTTGTTGGGTTGAATGCTCTGTACACATCTATGAGATACAATTTGGCTGATTGTGTTGTTTAATTTTCTGTGTCTTTGTAAAGTTTCCTTATGGTTGTTCTATCCATTTTTGAAAGCGTTGTATTAAAGTCACCCACTATTTTTGTAGATTCATCTATTTCTTTCTTCAAATCTATTAGAGTTTGCTTTATATATTTTGGAGCACATTCATTGGGAACATAGATATTTATTATGGTCATTTCATCTCATTCAATTGTCCCTTTAATCATGAGATAATATCCATCTATATCCATTATGCTGGTTTTTGCTTTAAAGTTTATTTTATCAGAGATTAGTACTGCCACTCCTGTTCGTTTTTTATTGCAATTAGCTTGGTGTATTTTTTCCCATCCTTTGACTTTTAATCTGTTTTTGTCTCTGTGTGTGAGATGTGTTTCTTGCAGACAGCATATTGTAGGATCTAGTTTTTTTATCCATTCTGCCACCCTCTGTCTCTTAACAGGTGCATTTAATCCATTTACATTCAGTGTAATTATCAATAGGTATTGATTAATTGTGGCTATTATGTTTGGTTTTTCGTGGTGTTACTGCTTCTTTGTTCTATTTGTCTTCAACATTGAGTTCATGATTTTTGTGTTCTTTCTTGTGAGTTTCCTCATAGTTTTAATGTTCTTCTTGGGTTTTCATTCTCTTGGTATGTTTTGAAGTGTCAATTTTCTTTGAGTTTACCTTATACTCCATTAACTTTTCTCTCCATTACTGCAGTCTATTTTATCCTGTAAACGACCTGACCTCTCACCATCTGGATCTCTGTTCCTACGTGATTACTCTCTTTTACATTGTACTTGTTTTGATCATAGACTGACCTCCCAGATTCTCTGAGTTTGTTCTTATAATTTTGTTCTGTTAACAAATCTTCTTTCTGTTTACTCTATTCAGGAAGGTGCTGCCATGTATGTCAATCTCTGTGTGTTATCTCTTCTTGTTGGTTCTCAGTCCACAGAACTCCCTTTAGGATGTTTTGTAGAGCAGGGTTGGCTTTGGCAAAATCCCTTAGCTTCTGTTTTTCCTTGAATGTTTTGATTATACCATCATATTTGATTGATAAAGGATTCTTGGTTGGCAATTTTTTTTCTTTCAGTGTATTATATGTCTCCCGGTTGCCTTCTTGCTTGCATGGTTTCTGCTTAATCTGACTTGCTTGCCTTTGTATGTGACACTTCTGTTTTCCCTGGCTGCTTTCAGAAGTGTCTCATTATCTTTGAATTTGGAGAGCTTGACTCTGATAGGTCTTGGTGATTTTCTTTTGGGGATTACCCTTCCTGGAGTTCATTGAGCTTCTTGAATGGTTATCTTTTCACTTTTCTGGATGTTAGAGAAATTTTCTTCCAGCAGTTCTTCAACCATTTCCTCTGTGGACTTGTATGATACTTCTTGTTTTGTAATGCTGATAATTCTTAAGTTATTCCTCTTTATGTTGTCCAGCACGAATCTTAGACCTTCCTCAGAATTTTTTAATCCTTTTCTGTGTTTGTTTTTCTATCTTAGTGGTATTGAGAGATTTGTTTTCCAGCTCACTGATTCTGCCTTCCATCTCATCTAGTCTACTCCTTTGACCTTTCAGAGTGTTCTCTATTTCTGTTATTTTGTTATTGATCGTTTGGACTTCTTTCTGTGGGTTTTTAATTGTTTTCAAAGCTGTATCTATCTTATTTGATTGTTCCTGTAGCACTTTCCCAACTTCTTTCTTATTTTTCTCAACTCCATTATAATGTGTTTTGAAACATTTTATGATCATTTTTATGAATTCTTTCTCAGGCATTTCCAAGTCCTGCCCTCCTTCCAGAATGGAGTCCAGGTCTACTTCTAGGTAATTCAGACATTTTATATTTTTTTCTGGACATGTGCTGATGTGATCATCTGCTTTGCTTCTTGGACATGTTTAATGTTTATCTGTGGCCTTGATACTTAATTGCATATTTTTTTCCGTAATTTTTTATGCTTTCTGATTGCTTCCAGGAAGATATGATCAGTATGTGGGCGTCCCTTTTCACTCTTCTTATTGCTTAACTCAGAGTAACTTTTACAGGTGTTGTCTGTTTCCCTGGTATATGGCAGTTGGTATTGGTTCTTGCCTGGGTTTTGGTGTTTTATAGAGTGTGATTGTAGCTTGGCAATATGGCAGCAGTTGCTGACTCATCTTGTGTACTATAGGGAGACAAAGAGTCCTCCAAAGGCAGAAGGAGGGGCATATAACCAGTGGAAAAAAATGAGAGAAAGAAGAAGAAAAAAGACTAAAAAGCAGCCCTGACAAAAACTACACTGAATACTGCAGTCTCTAATCACAGAAAATGGGTAGGAGGGAGAGAAGAAAAAGAAGGAAAAATTTTTTAAAAATCTATAGTTTAATATGAGTATGACTTTAATGTCCTCTCTTCAAGTTCCTGTCTTCAAAGCTGCCTGAGAGATTCCAAGTTGCCAGTGTTGGTTGTTATGCTATACCTCAGGCTCCAATCCAAACTTTGGCCTGATTTACCTTTAAACTCTCATTCCTTCCCTTCAGCTCTCTCCTTCTCTTTCCTGTGATAAAAACACATAACGACAAAAAAACAAACAAACAGATATTAAAAGTTCAGGGCCTCTGCTTGCGCTGAGTATCTGTGCGCATGCGTGGCAGAAGAACCCACCAGCAGTGATGGTGGGGTGTGGCCACTCAGCTCGGGCTTTCCCTCTATTCACCAGAATGGATGTGGGCAAACTGTGAATGTGCCAATTACCACATACCAAACAAAAAAAGAAAATTAGAACAAAGCAAAACTGTCAAAGTATATTGTCCACCTTTGTCCCAAGGTTCCCGTGGCTTTTTCCTGTGGTGATTCTGCTCCCCCTGTTTCGTCTTGCTGCTTGGTCTCGCCTAGGATGTCAGCTTGTGCCTCTGAACCTGGCCCGTCAGAATCAAAAGTATGTAATTTTTTACTTCAGCTCCAAACTCTACAAGCTATAAGCCTTCAAACACTTAAAATATTCCTATCTTTGTGCTTCTAAGTTTTGGAGCTCTGCCCTGGATCTTCTTTGCCTGGTATTCTGTGTTATTGCTGATGGCGAACTTCACTGCACCTCCACCTTAGCCGCCATCAAGCCCCGCCTTCTTAATACATTTTATGAAGCAAGCATAACTCTCATACCAAAACCAGCAAAGGACATCACTAAGAAAGAAAATTATAAACAAATATTCCTCATGAACATACATGCAAAAATTTTCAATAAAACCCTAGGCAACAAAATTCAGCAGCACATCAATAAGATAATACATCAAGATCAAGTGGGATTCATTTCAGGGATGCAAGGATGGTTCAACATTAGAAAAACTATTAACGTAATCCACCATAAAAATAAGAAAAGAAAAGAACCACATGATCATATCTAATGAAGAAGAAAAGGCATTTGACAAAATCCAGCATGCATTCTTGATAAAAACATTCAACAAGGTAGGCATTTAAAGGAAATTCCTCTACATAATTAACAGCATATATACAAAACCAACAGCCTACATTACTCTCAATGGAGAGAAACTGAAAGCCTTCCCTCTGCGAACGGGAACCAGACAAGGATGCCTTTTGTCACCACTCCTATTCAATATTGTTTTGGAAATCTTAGTAAGAGCTATATGGCAAAACAGGGAAATAAAATACATCCAAATTTTCAAAGAGGAAGGGAATCTCTCTCCATTTGCAGGTGATATGATCCTAAACATAGAAAACCCCAAAGACTCATTAAAAAAGCTACTAGACCTCATTGGAAGATTCAGCAAAGTGGCAGAATATAAGATCAACATACAAAAAATAGTTGGATTCCTCTATAGCAAAAACCACAGCACCGAAAAGGACATTAGAAAAGCAATACCATTTACAATAGTCACCCAAAGGATGAAACATCTAGGAATTAATGTAAGCAGTGAAACACAGGACTTATACAAAGAAAACTATAAAACACTACTACAAGAAAACAAAAGAGGCATATAGAAATGGAAGAATGTACCATACTCCTGGATAGGAAGAAGTAACATTGTGAAAAATCAACACTGTCCAAATCAATTTACTCATATAATGCAATCCCAATCCAGATTCCAATGACATTCTTCAAAGATATGGAAAAAACAGTTACAAATTTACATGGAAAGGAAAGAGACCAAGGATAAGCAAAGCACTGCTCAAGAAGAAGTAAAAGGTTGGAAACCTCTTACACCCCTACTTCAAAATTTATTACACTGCTACAGTGGTCAAAACAGCTTGGTACTGGTACAATGAAAGATACATTGATTAATGGAACAGTATCGAGTACCCAGAAATTAACCCATCCATATGCAGCCAACTGATTTTTGACAAAGTACCTTAGTATATCACATGGGAAGAAGATAGTCTGTCTCTTCAACAGATGTTGGTGACAGAACTAGAAATCGATATACAAAAGATTGAAACAAGATCTTTAGCTCATGCCCTATACAAAAACCAACTCAGACTGGATTTAAGACCTAAATGTGAATCCCAAAATTATGAAAGTCATCAATGAAAAATGGGGACAAATGTGAGGACTCTAATACAGGGAATACACAGACTACCAAACATTTTGAAAAGTACACAAACAAATGTAGACAAAATAGATGAGTAGGACATACTAAAAAGTAAATACTTATGTGCATCAAAAGACTTCACCATAAGATAAAAAGGAAACACACAGAATGAGAAAAAATCTTTTGCAACGACACATCAGAAAAAGGATTCATTTCTAAAACATATAGGAAACTACAACACCTCTACAAAATAAATACAAATGACCCAATTAAAAATTTGGAAAAGACATTAACAGACACTTCACCAAGAAAGACATCCGGGCAGCCAAAAATCATTTGAAAAAATGTACATGATCACTAGCCATTAGCGAGATGGAAAACAAAACAACAATGAGACATCATCTCACACCAGCAATAACAGCAAAGATCAAAAATTAGAGGTCTAAAATGCTGGCGAGGCTGCAGAGAGACTGGAACCCTGCTACATTGTTGGTGGGATTTTAAAATAGTCCAACCACTCTTGAAAGCAATATGGCACTTCCTCACAAGGTTGGAAATAAAAATACTTTTTGATCCAGCATTTCCTCTACTTGGTATTTACCCACAAGAAATAGGAGCCATAACACGAGAAGATATATGCACACCAATGTTCATAGCAGCAGTATTTACAATAGCAAAAAGATGGAGACAGCTAAGTGCCCATCAATTGAAGAATGGATAAACAAACTGTGGTACATACACATGATGGAATATTATGCTACCTTGAAGAATAACAAGGAAGCTTCAAGTCACTGCATAACATGGATGAACCTTGAGGACATTATGTTGAGTGAAATTATCACAAAAGGAGAAATACTGCATAGGACCACTAATGTAAAAGACTAAGAGAAAGACCCATACTAAAGGGGAGGGGGGATTCTGTGCTGGTTTCTGGGATGTGGGGGGTGGGATGAGGGGAGGGAGGGGAAGGTGGAGCAGGGGGTGGGGAATAGACATAGGATACATTGGGTGCTAAGGAGGAGGGCAATACATAAGAGGGGGAGAAGAATGGAAGAACAAAGAGGATGGGAAAACAATTAAGCAGGTTTGCATGGGCTAAGTGGGACAGAGGTAAATAATGATGTATGCACAACCTTGGAATAACAGGGCTCTGGGATCCAGGGATTGAGACATGGTTGGTTGGAAAGGGCAAAAGGGGGTAAATAATGTTAAGATGCTTGGCTGTCTTTTGAATCGTGTTTTCCCTGACATGCCATTATAAAATTGACACTTAAGAGGGAGAGAAAGGAATAGCCAGAAATATCGTCATAGGAAACTTGTAAGTCTGTCTTTTGCCTATGACTGATTGGAATACCTGAAATGGGGCTACTACTTGTCCAGTGAAGGAGGCTTCCTGCTGAGCCCCTGCATTTCATAAGACCATAGATAGAATCCTGAAACGCATCCAGAATCTTCTGAGGTGGGAAATTTCCACTTGAAAGGACAAGCAGACCAGCCTGGAGTGGCTAGAAGAACAGAAAATACTTCTTGAAAGCAAGACCAACAAGAAAAATACAAAACAATAATGGCAGTCTGACTGATTACTACAAGAACAAGCAATTTGCTTGCCCAGGAGACATCAAGGCAAGTGGTCAGGTTCCCTCAGGACAAACTTCCTTCCAAGACTAAGACTCAATGGCAATACACGCTCTGATTGGTGACCATGTTCATCACCCATAAGGGGAAGTGAGGTAAAAACAGCGATAAAGCTGTGAGCTAAGCCCTACAACATTCAATAGACTCCTGTGAACCCAGGTGGAGATCTGGTTGCCCAGCAGTGTGGCAAAATCTGGGGACTCTTTGGCCCATAGTCAGTGACATAGCCACAGAGGACTAGAGTGGAGAGTGAAGTGTCCAGCTGATAAGAAGAGAGGGCATGTGCACAAGAACACTTGCAGATAATACCCACTTGACCTGGCTTCAATGATTTGGATGCCTTTAATTTCTTTATCATTACGAATAGCTCTGGCTAAAATTTCCAGCACAATATTGAATAAGAGTTGTGATAAAGGACATCCTTGTCTGGTTCCTGTTCGCAGGGGAAGGCTTTCAGTTTCTCCCCATTGAGCATGATGTAGGCTCTTCGTTTCGTATATATGCTCTTGATTATGTTGAGGAATTTCCCTTCAATTCTTACTTTGTTGAGTGTTTTTTCAGGAATGGATATTGGATTTTGTCAAATGCCTTTTCTGCATCAATCGATATGATCATGTAGTTCTTTTCCTTTTTCTTATTTATATGATGGAATATGCTGATTGGTTTCCTGATGCTGAATCATCCTTGCATCTCTTTTATGAAACCCACTTGGTCATGATGTATTATTTTTTTGATGTGCTGTTGGATTCTGTTGGCTAGGAATTTGTTGAGAATATTTGTGTCTATGTTCATGAGGGATATTGGTCTATAATTTTCTTTCTCATTGATGTCCTTCCCTGGTTTTGGTATGAGGGTTATGCTTTCTTCATAAAAAGTATGAGGGAGTTTTCCATCCTCTTCTATGTCCTGGAATAATTTGAGTAGAATTGGCGACAGTTCTTCTCTAAATGTTTGGTAGAACATTGGCTGTAAAGCCATCTGGGCCTGGGCTTTTGTTGGTCTGGAGTTTTTTGATGACCTGGTCAATTTCGTCTTTTGTTATGGGTTTGTTCTAATTTTCTACTTCAGTCTGAGTAAGTTTAGGTAGGTCGTGTTTTTCTAGAAATGTATCCATCTCATCCAAATTTTAGAATTTTTTGGAGTACAGCTCTTTGTAGTATTCTGTTATTATCTTTTTGATTTCGTTTTGTTCTGTTGTGATTTCACCTATGTGGTTTCTAATGCGATTTATTTGTGTCCTCTCCCTCTTTTCTTTAGTTAGTTTTGCCAATGGTTTGTCAATTTTGTTAAGCCTTTCAAAGAACCAGCTTCTTGTCCTGTTGATTCTTTCTATAGTTTTTTGGTTTTCCGTCTCTTTTATTTCTGCTCTTTTCTTTATTGTTTCCTTTCTTTTGGTGACTGTAGGTTCCCTCTGCTGGTCTGTTTCTAATTGTTGAAGATGCTGTGTTAATGTGTTGATTTGGGCTCTTTCCTCTCTTTGGATATGTGCATTTATAGCAATAAATTGTCCTCTCAGGACTGCTTTTGCCGTGTCCCACAGATTTTTGTATGTTGTGTTTTCATTTTCGTTTGTTTCTAGGAACTTTGTGAATTCACGTTTAATTTCTTCTTTTACCCAGTCACTTTTCAGCAGGGTGTTGTTCAGTTTCCATGTATTCAACTTTATTGTTTTGGACTTCTTATTGTTGCTTTGTAGTTTTATAGCATTGTGGTCTGAGAAGATGATCTGTAGAATTTTGATGATTGTGAAGTTATTGAGGCTTGCTTTGTGGCCTAACACATGGTCAATTCTGGAAAATGTTCCATGCTCACTGGAAAAGAATGTGTATTGTGCCGCTGTTGTATAGAATGCTCTGTATACATCTATGGGTCAAGTTGGTTGTGTTGTTAAATTCCTCTATAGCATTGTCGAGTTTCTTTCTGGTTGTTCTATCCCTTTTTGAGAGTGGTGTGTTGAAATTTCCCACTATAATTGTGGATTTATCTATTTCTTTCTTCAATTCCATTAAGGTTTACTTCATGTACCTTGGTGCTCCTTCGTTGGGAGCATATATGTTTATTATGGTTATGTAGTCTTGCTCAATTGACCCTTTGATCATGAGATAGTGTCCTTCTTTGTCTCTTATGCTGGTTTTTATCTTAAAGTCTACTTTGTCGGAGACTAGTATTGACACTCATACTTGTTTATTGTTGCAGTTGGCTTGATAATTTTTTTCCATCCTTTAACTTTTAGTCTGTTTTTGTCTTTGTGTATAAGCTGTGTCTTTTGCAGGCAGCATATTGATGGATCTTGTTTTCTTATCCATTCTTCTACTCTTTGTCTCTTCACTGGTGCATTCAATCCATTGACATTCAATGTAATTATCAATAAGTCTGAATTGATTGCTGTCATTATGTTACTTTTTTGGTGGTGTTCGTTCTTTGGTTCTGCTTTCCTTCTTGTGTTGGATTTGTGTTCTTTGAGTTGTTTCTTGTCGGTTTCTTCCTAGTTTCTATGTTTGCTTGTTCTGCTTGGGAATTTGTTTTTATGATATGTTGTGGAGTGTTAACTTTCTTTGGAGTTACCTTGTAGTCTACTAACTTTTCTCTGCATTTAGGATACTCCATTGTAACCTGTTATTTTCCTGGCATCCCCACCATCTGGGTTTCTGTTGCTGTGTTTGTCCCTTCTTTGACATTGATATGTTTTTGGCCTTCAGTTGATCTTTCTGCTCCTTTGAGTTTGTTGTTGTATTCTTGTTCTGTTCTTGACTCTGCTATCTGTTGGCTGTGTTCCAGGTGGTGGTGCCATAACTGTCAATCTCTGTTTGTTGTCTGTTCTTGTTGGTTCTCTGTCCCCAGATCTCCCTTTAGAATGTTTTGAAATGCTGAGTTGGCTTTGATAAAATCTCTCAGATTCTGTTTATCCTTGAATGTTTTGATCACACTGTCATATTTGATTGATAGTTTTGCTGGATAGACAATTCTTGGTTGACAGTTTTGTTTTTTTGTTTTTTTTTTTTCAGGGCTTTGTATATGTCTTCCCATTGCCTTTTCGCCTGCATGGTTTGTTCTGAATAGTCAGAGCTTAATCTAATTTGTTTGCCTTTCAAAGTTATATTTCTCTTTCCCTGGCCGCTTTTAGTATTATTTCTGTGTCTTTGATTTTGGAGAGCTTGATTATTATATGTCTTGGAGATTTTCTTTTGGTGGTCTATCCTTCCTGGGGTATGCTTGGCTTCTTGAATATTTATCTTCTCGTCTTTCAAGATGTTAGGGAAATTTTCCTCCAGATGCTCTTCAACTATCTCCTCTGTGGACTTGTCTGATTCTTCTTGTTCCAGAATGCCAATAATTCTTATATTATTCCTCTTCATGTTATACAGTATGAATCTTAGACTCTCTTCATATTGTTTTATCCGTTTAGCTGCTTGCTCTTCTATCTTGGCAGTATTGAGATATTTGTCTTCCAGTTCGCTAGTTCTGGCTTCCATCTCTTCTAGTTTCTTCCTTTCCCCTTTCAGCCTATTGTCCATTTCTGATATTTTATTGCTGATCACATGGACATTTTTTGGCAGGTTTTGAATTGTTGCCAATGCTGTGTCAATCCTATTTGATTGTTCCTGCAGTGCTTTCCTTACTTCGTCCATATTTTCCTTGACCCCCTTTGGGAGTATTTGATTTTGTTTCCATATCTTCTTCTGGATTCCCTCTCAGGCATATCCAGAAACTGCTCCTCCTCCTCTGTAAAGCCTTTGTCTATCCTTAGCACATTTGCATCAGCTACTTCTCTTCTGTTTTTGGTTGTGTTTTGATAATGTTTGTTGCTTCTTATTGGTCATGGTTATTATTATTTTATTATTATCATTAATATGATCAGAAGATAGATTTCCCTTATCATCTGTAATGTGTAGCAGGTGTTGTTAGGTCTTGTCTTAGTGGTGGAGTAGTATGGTGTATGCTTATAGCTTGGCTATATGTCCATGATTGCTGCTTCTTCTTAGGTGATGTAGGGAATAAGAGCTCCCACTTCCAAGATAGATGTGTTATTAAGAGGACCAAAAGCATAGACAGAATTCACCACTTTAGGGCAGAGATGCAAGTTTGGTCAACTTTTCTGTGCTAAACCATCAGTGTGTGTGCAAATAGAAGCCTCCAGCAGGGGCTGGGGTGACTCTTCTTTCAGGCCTCTCCTCTAGCCACTGCTAGAGATGGGCAGATATATACTGGAGAGTTAATGGGAGAAAGTTCCACCACTATTATTGCCTCTGATTGTCAGTTATCTGCATGTGCTCAGTGCCAATCTTGGGCTGGTTGAGACCTGTTCTGTTGGGGTTTTATAGATTGCCTTGAATTTATCCTGCCCAGTGAACTCAGGCAGCAGCCCAGCCAGAGATTCTAATCTGTTCTCTGGGAGAAAGGCTGCATGTCCGGCCAGAGCAATAGCTGGAAGTTCCACACTGCTACCTGGGAGTGATGCGGTATGCTCTGCCCCTCTCAGATACACGGCTTCAGATTTGGCCGAGCAGGTGATGTCAAAAGTCACCGCCGCGCTCCCTCTTTCTTTGCCGTGGTTAAACTGTCCTGCTTGATGTCCGTGCTGAGATATTAAACTGGGACACGGAGATTTTTGGGGAGAGTTTTGTAGCTTCTTGCTGCTTTGTTTAGAGTTTTTTTTTTTTTTCTGGAAACGCTCCTTTCTGAACAGGCTGGCTTTAGCCACACCCTCTAAACTCTGCAGGGACGGGGTAGTCACTGGAGCGGTCCTGCGGGTCCTAAGGCGAGGATCTTAAGATGCCCGTATTTTCCTTAGTAGCGTGATTTTTTCAAAAATGCGAATTTGGTAGATTGAAGTCCTAGATCTTATGATAGTTCGGAAGCTGTGGGTTTACTGTATGAACGTTTCCTTCGTGAGATCCCCCTCCCTTCTCACTGGAGCGTTCTCTACCTGGCTCCCCTGGCTACAACCAGGAACCGGAAAACTCCAGGTTTGATTGTTGATGTGAAGACTCCTTCCCTCTGGCTTTTTATTTTGAGCAAGTACATCCATAAGCAAAGTCAAATTCATCAAATTGTAGCAATTTACATTTGCTTCCTGCATCAATCTTTCTTCCTCTAGTACAGTCCTGGAGTCCTGGTTTGGCACTGTGGACTAATGAGTCAGATTACAAAGTAGTTTGAACTGCAATGTCGGTGGTTCAAGCTCACCTGCTGCTACTTGGAAACCCTATACAGGGTCACTATGGGTCAGAATCAACTCGATGGCAGTTAACAACAATAACAGCGAAGTTCTGATCAGCAAGCCATCCAAGCTAAGGCAAATGGGTACTATCTGCAAGTTTGGAGGTTCTTGTGCATCTCCCCCCAACCCAGACTTTAGGCCAACTGGCGTCTTCACTTTCAGCTCTAGCTCCCAGTGGTTATGTCAGTGACTATGGGCTCAAGAGTTCCCAAGTTCTCTCAAAACTTCAAACAAACCAATCCTTACTCTTCTCTCTATCATTACAATGTCAAGAGTAGTCTATGAGACATGGTCAAACTTAGCGAGCTTACAAGCCTACTCATGTGTTCCCTTTGAGTTACAGTCTTGGAAGGGGGTTTGCCCTGAAGGCCTAGCCTTTCTTGCCTTGTTGCCTCCTAGGCAAACAGTTTCCTTCTTCTTATAACAGCCACAGATTATTTTTTTCCCCCTCCCCTGCTGGCCTTTCTTCCAAGAAGTACCTTCTCTTTCTCTAGCTGCTTCAGGTTGGTCTGTGTGTCCTTTCAAGTGGGAATGTCCCACCTCAGAAGGATCTGGAAGGGGCTCAGAATTCCACCCAAGGCCCCATAGTCTACAAAGGCTTAACAAGAAACCTATTTCACTGGGCTAATTCTGGAACCTCTTTTAGGTATTTCAATCAGTTATATACTAAAGATGGGCTTACAAACTTTTTGTAATCATGTTTCCCAATATTCCTTTCTATCCCACTTAAATGTCTATTTTCCAATAGTAGGCAAGGGAAACCAATATCCAAAAGGCAGTCAAGCCCCTTAACATTATTTTCCATCATTTACCTATCCACACTATGCCTTAAGCCCTGTTCCAAAGTTGAGTATATATCACTATTTACCTCTGTCTCATTTATTCCACCCAAACCAACCTATGTATTCTTACTTGTTTTCCCACCACTTCCCCCTTCTTGTGTTTTGCCTTCCCCTTTCTTGCATATTGACCTCCCCCTCACCTGAGCTATGATGTGTCTATCCCCTAACCTCTGGCTTACTGACCACTGCCTCCCACCCCTGGTAACCATCACAGATTTTTTTTCTTTTAGTTTGGGTATCTTTTCTTAAGCTTTTGCAATAATGGTCATATGCAATATTTATCCTTTTGTGACTGACTAATTTCACTCAGTATGATGTCTTCAAGGTTCTTCCATGTTATGCAGTGGCTTGCAGCTTCTTTGCTATTCTTCAAGGTAGCATAATATTCCTTTGTGTGTATATACCATGGTTTGTTTATCCATTCTTCCACTGATGAATACTTAGGCTGTCTCCATCTTTTTGGTGCTGTTAACAGTGCTGCAAAAAAACATCGATGTGCATATATCTACTTGTTTTCTGGCTCATATGTCTTGTGGATATAAACCAAGTAGAGGAAATTATGGATCATAAGGTATCGCTATTTCCAATTTTCTGAGGAATCGTCATATCATTTTCCAGAGTGGTTGAACCATTTAACAGTCCCACCAGCAATGTAGGAGTGTTCCAGCCTCTTTACACCCTCGCCAGCCTTTACTGTCCTCTACTTTTTTAACTTCACTGTTATTGCTGGTGTGAGGTGATTTCTCATTGTTGTTTTGATTTGCATCTCTCTAATGGCTAATGATAATGAACATTTCTTCATATGTTTGTTAGGTGTCCAAATGTCTTCCTTGGTGAAGTGTCTGATAATGTCCTGTATCTATTTTTTAATTGGATTATTTGTCTTTTTCTTGTAGCAGTTTCTTGTCGTTTCCAATAGATTTTAGAGACCACTCCCTTGTCTGACAAGAAGTTGCAAAAACGTTTTTCCCATTCTTTGGGGTCCCTTTTTATTCTTTTCGTGAAATCTTTTGATGCAGATAAGTTTTTAATTCTTAATATGTCCCTGTCATCTCTTTTGTTTTCTTTTGTTTACATATATATACATCTATGGGTGTATTATATTAGAGCCATTACATTTGTCCCTATTTTTTTGTTGACCACCTTTATAATTCTGGAATTTACATTTGGGTCTTTAATACATGTTGAGTTCTGTTTTGTGTATGGTGTGAGGTAAAGGTCTTGTTTCATTCTTTTGTATATTAGTTTCCAGTTTTGCCAGCACCATTTGTTGAAAAGACTATCTCCTCCCCATTCAATGTACTTTGGTCATTTGTCAAAGATCAGTTGGCTGTTATGTGAATGGGTTTACTTCTGGGTTTCAAATCTGTTCCATTGATCTACATATCTTTCACTGTACCATTACAAGGCTGTTATGAACACTAGTTATGTAGTAAAAATTAAAATCAGGGAGTGAGAGGCCTCCAACTTTATTCTTCTTCTTAAACAGTGTTTTGCTTATCTGAGGATTCTTTCCCTTCTGTATGAAGTTTGTAATAGATTTCCATCTCTTTAAATAATATTGTTCAAATCTGGATTGGGATTGCATTATATGTGTAGATTGCTTTGGGTAGCATTGACATTTTCACAATTTTAAGTCTTCCTTTCCAGGAGCACCATGTAGTTCCATTTTTGTAAACCTCATTTGTTTTTTGTTTTTTTTTTTTTTTTTGAAGTTGTGTTATGTAGTTTTCTTTGTATAGGTCTTTGTTTATTTGGTTAGTTTTAGTCCTAAACATTTCATCCTTTGAGTGGCTATTGTAAATGGTATTGTTTTCCTAATTTCCTTTTCAAAGCTGTCATTATTAGTACAGAAGAATCCAACTAATGTTTGTATGGTAATCTTGTACCTTGCCACTTTGCTGAATCTTTGAACATTCACATAAATTCCAATATATTTTTTTCTGAGTCCTTGGGATTTTATATGTATGGGAGCATATCGTCTCCAAATAGAGTTTTACCTCTTGTATGCCAATTTGGATACCTTTAACTTCCCTATCTTGCCTTATAGTTCTGGCTAAGACTTCCAACACAGTATCAAATAAGAACAGTGATAAAGGGCACTTTTGTTTGGCTCTTGTTTGAAAATGGAAAACGTTCAATGTCTTTCCATTGAAAGTGTTGTTGACTGCTGGTTTTGTTTATATGTTCTTAATTATGTAGAGGAATTCCCCTTCAATTCCTATTTCTGGATCACTCAATATGATCATGTGGTTCTTTTCCTTTTTCTTATTTATATGGTGGATTACATTGATTGTTTTTCTAATGTTGAACCATCATTGAATCTCCGATATGAATCCCACTTGCTCATGATGTGTTTTTCTTTTTCTTTTTTTTTTTTTTTTTTTTTTTTTTTTTTTTTTGATGCATTGTTGGATTTTGTTGGCTAGGATTTTGTTGAAAATTTTTGCATCTGTGTTCATGAGGGATATTGTAGTATAATTTTTTTTTCAGTGATGTTCTCTCCTAGTTTTGATATGATGGTTATGTTTGATATGATGGTTATGCTTGCTTCATAAAATGTGTTAGGAAGGGAGATCCAGTTTTGGCTGGCAGCAGAGACAGCCAGGTAGGAATGGCTACATTGGGGAAGAATTGAAAACAGAAAGAAGCTGGCTCACTGAACAACAGCAGAGCTCTGGATCTAGCATAAGAGACAGGGCATTAGTTTCTTGCATGTGCAAGTGGAAAAATCACGACATAAAGGAAAATACTGTGAGTTAGGAATCGTTAGAGATAGGACTCCCTCTATAGCCACCCGACCCAGGGGAAGTTCAGAGGGCGGGGTTACAGCCAGACCAGCACAGGGAACTGATGCCAAAAGCAGTGCAGTGACATTTGCAAAAGGAAGAAAGGAAGTGTGGGGGATTCTACACATTTTTTCCTCCTCTTCCCTGTCGTGCCTTCTTTGCCCAGCCTGGACGCCTTCAGGGTGGGTGCACACCCCCTCAATAAAAATCCAATGCTGAGACCATGGTTTTCCTATAGCACAAAGAGAAAGAGCTTGGTGGCTGGTTATGTCATCAGAATAGGAGACAAGCCTTAAAATTAACTTGTGCAGGACCCTTTACTCCAGCCTATCTAGCAAGAAAAAAGCAGGCCCATCAGACCTGATAGACAAACCACATGAACAATCTGTAAAACCCCAACATAAAAGGATGTAACTATCTCAAGAATTACACTGTGCACATGCAGATACCTAACTAAAATTCAGAGAAAAAATAGTAGACAATCTTTCTCTCATTAACTTATCAACATCTATATGCACACCTCTACGGTGGTGACTAGAAAAGGAGCCTGAGAGAGCAGACACCCCCACCCACTGCTGGAGGCTTCAATGATGTACACACACTGCCTGTGTAACAAGGCAACTGGACAGTTGGTCACAGTTTTATTTTTGTTTCAAAGTGGTGGTTTTTGTCTCTCCTTTTATATTGCTTCTGCTTTTGGACCTTTTGATCACAAATTTTTCTTGAAGATGGGAGCTTTTTCTCCTTACATTACCCAGGAAGAGACAACAATCATGACCATATAGCCAAGTTACAAGCTTATCCCATAATATTCCACCATTGAGACAAGAGCCAATAACACCTGCTAAACATTACATGCAAAAAGGGAAGACTATCTCTTGATCATATCCACTAGGAGAAATTCATTAAGTTTTATGACACAGCAACAAATATCCATTTAATCATTAAAAAACTCACATAACCACTGGAAATGACAAACAAAAACAACAAAAGACCTCAAAACATGTCCAAAACCAGAAAAGAGTAACTGAGACAAATGAACTGGAGACAAACAAAGGCTCCCCAGAAGAGGAAGAGCAAGACTTGGATTTGCCTGAGAAGGACTTCAGAAGAATGATATGGAAACAATTTCAAATGCTCCAAAAACTGATGGAGGAAAACAATGAAGAAGTCAGGAACATACTATAAGAGCAATCAAACAAGGTTGATACAGCATTGGAAACAATTCCAAAGCTGCACAAAGAGGTCAAAATGATACATAATAAAATATCAAAAATGGACAATACACTGAAAGGGGAATGGAACCAAAGAGAAGAGATGGAAGCCAGAACTAACGAGCTGGAAGACAAATCTCTCTAAAGGGCTGAGATAGAAGAGCATGCAGAAAAAAAGATTTAAAAAAATATGAAGTGAATCTAAGACTCATGCTGGATAAAATGAAGAGAAACACGAATTATTGGCATTCAAAACAGGAAGAATCACAGAAATCCACAGAGGAGATAGTTGAAGAGCTTCTGGAAGAAAATTTCCCTAACATATTGAAAAACGAGAAGATAAACATTCAAGATGCCAAATGAACTCCAGGAAGGATAGGCCTCAAAATAAAGTCACCAAGACATAAAATAATCAAGCTCTCCAAAATCAAAGACAAAGAAAAAATCTTAAGTGCAGCTGGGGAGAAGAGAAGTATCACTAACAAAGGCAAGCAAATCAGATTAAGCTCTGACTTCTCAGCAAAAACCATGCAGGCAAGAAAGCAATGGGGAGACATATACAAAATCCTAAAAGAAAAAAGAAAGAAAGAAAAAAAAACCCCAGCCAACTAAGAATCGTCTATCTAGCAAAACTATCAATCAAATACGATAGTGCAATCAAAACATTCCAGGATAAATAGAGTCTAAGAGATTTGGTCACAACTAATCCAGTGCTTCAAAACATCCTAAAGAGAGTTCTTTGGACTGAAAACCAACAAGAACAGACAACAGCCAGAGATTGACAGGCGTGGCAGCACCATCTGGAACTCAGTCGACAGCAGAGTTCAGAACGGAACAAAACTACAACAGCAAATTCAAAAGAGCTGGGATGTCAACTGAAGACCAAAATAGTATAAATGTCAAAGAAGATACAAATGTAGGAACAGAGATCCAGGTGGTGAGGATGTCAGATAGAGTTCAGGATACAATAGATTCTCTTAAATGGAGAGAAAATTTAATAGACTATAAGTTAATAGACCAAAGAAATTTAACTCTTCACAACTTACCATGAAAATGAACTTCCAAGCAGAACGAGCAAACATGAAAACTAAGAAGAAACTGACAAGAAATAGCACAAAACCCACAACCTGAGCACAAGAAGGCATACAGAACAAAGGAACGAACAGCACTACTAAAAAACCAATATAATGGCAGCAATAATTACAGTGAATGTCAGTGGATTGAATTCACAAGTAAAGAGACAGAGAGTGGCAGAATAGATAAGAAAGCAAGACCCTTAAATATGCTGCCTGCAAGAGACACACCTTACACACAAAAACAAAAACAGACTATAAGTTATAGGATGGAAAAAGTATACCAAGCTAACTGCAACAAAAAACAAGCATGAGTGGCAACACTAATCTCCGATAAAGTAAACTGTAAGACAAAAACCAGCATAAAAGATAAAGAAGGACACTGTCTCATGATCAAAGGATCAATTGAGCAAGAAGACATAACCATAATAAATATCTACGTTCCCAAAGAAAGAGCACCAATATGTATGAAGCAAATATACTAAAATTGAAGAAAATCATAGATAGATCTACAATTATAGTGGGAGATTTTAATACGCCACTTTCGAAAAGGGACAGAACAATCAGAAAGAAACTCAAAAAAGTTACAGAGGAACTAAGCAGCACAATCACCCAACTTGACCTCATAGACGTGTACAGAGCATTCAACCCAACAACAACACAATATTTATTTTCTTCTTAAGTGCACATGGAACATTCTCCAGAAATGTGTTAGGTCACAAAGGAAGCCTCCATAAATTTACAAACATTGAAATATTACAGAGCATCTTTTCAGATCACAATGCTATAAAACTAGGAATCAACAACAAGAAGACTAAGGAGATGAAGTCGAATACATGGAAACTGAACAACACCCTGAAGAAAAGTGACTGGGTAAAGGAAAAAATTATATGTGAATTCATAAAGTTCCTAGAAACAATGAGAATCAAAATAAAACATACCAAAATATTTGGGACATGGCAAAAGCAGTGATGATAAGACAATTTATTGCGATACATGCACACATCCAAAAAGAAAAAAGAACTAAAATTAACACATTAACACAGCATCTCCAACAATTAGAAATTGACCAACAGAGGGAACCTACAGTCACCAAAAGAAAATAAATAATAAAGATCAGAGTAGAAATAAATAAGATGGAAAAGAGAAGAACTATAGAAAGAATCAACAGATTAAGAAGCTGGTTCTTTGAAAGGATGAAAAAAATTGACAAACCTAACCAAAGAAAAGAGGGAGAAGATGCAAATATTCTCATTAGAAACCACAAAGACGATGTCACAACGGAACCAAATGAAACCAAAATAATAATTTTACTCCAACAAATTAAAAAACTTAGAAGAGATGGATGCATTTTTATAAAAACATGACTTACCTAAACTTACACAGAGTGAAGTAGAAAACTTGAACAGACCCATAACAAAAGAAGAAATAGATCAGGTCATCAAAAAACTCCCAACCCAAAGAAGTCCAGGCCTAGATGGCTTCACTGGTGAGTTCAATCAAACATTCAAGGATGAGCTATCATCAATTCTACTCAAATTATTCCAAAATATAGAAGAGGATGGAAAACTTCCTAATACTTTTTAGGAAGTATTATAACCCTCCTACCAAAACTAGGGAAGGACATAACTAAGAAAGGAAACTACAGACCGTTATCCCTCATGAACATAGATGCAAAAATTCTCAACAAAATCCTTGCCAACAGAATCCAGCACCACATCAAAAAAACAATAAATCATGACCAAGTGTATTTCATAAAAGGGATGCAAGGATGGTTCAACATTAGAAAAACAATATATGCAATCCACCACATAAATAAGAAAAAGTTAAAAAAAAAAACTCATGATCATATCGATTGTTGCAGAAAAAGCATTTGACAAAATCCAACATCCATTCCTGATAAAAACACTCAACAAAGTAGGAATTGAAGGGAAATTCCTCAACATAATTAAGAGCATATATACAAAACCAACTGCCTACATCAGTCTCAAGAGAGAGAAACTGAAAACCTTCCCTCTGTGAATGGGAAACAGACAAGGGTGCTCTTTGTCACCACTCCTTTTCTATATTGTTTTGGAAGTATTGGCCAAAGTTATACGGCACGATAGGGAAATTAAATGCATCCAAATTGGCAAAGAGGAAATAAAACTTTACCTATTTGCTAATGATATGATCCTATACATAGAAAACCCCAAAGACTCAGTAAAAAAGCTGCTAGACCTCATTGGAAGATTCAGCAAAGTGGCAGGGTATAAGATCAACATACAAAAATCAGTTAGATTCCTCTATAGTAACAATGACAGCACTGAAAAGGACATTAGGAAAGCAATACCATTTACAATAGCCACACAAAGGATGAAATATTTAGGAATAAATGTAACCAGAGAAACAAAGGACCTGTACAAAGAGAATTAGAAAACACTACTACAATAAACCAAAAGTGGCTTACTAAAGTGGAAGAACATACCATGTTCCTACATAGGAAGACTGAACATAATGAAAATGTCAAAAATACCCAAAGCAATTTATACATACAGAGACATTCTTCAAAGAAATGGAAAAGACAATTACAAATTTTATATGGAAAGGAAAGAGACCCAGGATAAGTAAAGCACTGCTCAAAAAGAACAAAGTTGGAAGCCTCTCATTCCCCTATTTCAAAATCTACTACAAGGCTAGTACTGGTACAATGAAAGACACATTCATCAATGGAACAGTATCAAGAATTCAGAAATTAATCTATCCACATACAACCAATTGATTTTTGACAAAGTGCCTAGGTATGTTACATGGGGAGGAGATAGTCTCTTTAACAGATGGTGGTGGTAGAACTGGAAAGCGATATGCAAAAGATAGAAAGAAGACCTTCACCTCACACCCTATACAAAAACAAACTAAGCATGGATTTAAGACCTAAATGTGAATCCCCAAATTATGAAAGTCATCAATGAAAAGATAGGGACAAATGTGAGGGCTCTACTACAGGGAATACACAGATTACCAAACATTTTGAAAAGTGCACAAACAAAAGTAGATAAAATAGATGAGTGGGACATACTAAAAATTAAAAACTTATGTGCATCAAAAGACTTCACCAAAAGAGTAAAAAGGAAACCCACAGAATGGGAAAAAATCTTTTGCAACGACACATCAGGAAAAGGATTCATTTCTAAAATATATAGGAAACTACAATACCTCTACAAGAAAAATACAAATAACCCAATTAAAAA
>NW_006408757.1:1861590-1862261 GCF_000296735.1 Chrysochloris asiatica
GTTCCATGGGCTAACTGGGACAGAGGTAAATTACGATGTATGCACAACCATGGAACAACAGGTCTTTGGGATACAGGGATTGAGGCATGATTTGAAGGTGTAAAAGAAAGGAATAATGTTAAGATGCTTGACTGTCTTTTGAATCTTGGTCTCCCTTGCCTAACATTGTAAAACAGACCCTTGAGGGGAAGAGAAAGGAATAGCCAAAATCATTCCTACAGAAAGCTCATAATTCCGTCTTAAGCCTATAACTGATTGTTGGGGTTAGGTGCCATTGAGTCAGTACCAACCCATAGCGACTTATGCACAGCAGAACGAAACACTGCCTGATCCTGAGCCAACCTACTATTATTGTCATGCTTGACTACATCAATGCTGCCACTTGGCCAATCCATCTCGTTGGGTGTTTTCCTCTTTTCATCTGATTCTCCATCTTACCAAACATGATATCGTTCTCCAGTGACTGGTCCCTCCTGATAATATGTCAAAAGTATGAGAGATGAAGTTTGGTCATCTTGGCCTCTAAGGAGAACTCTGGCTGCACTTCTTCCAAAATGGATCTATTGGTTCTTTTGGAAGTTCATAGCATTTTCAATATTCTCCTCCAACACCATAGCTCAAAAGCATCAATTTTTCTATGGTCTTCCTTATTCACTGTCCAGCTTTCACAT
>NW_006408757.1:1863000-1890880 GCF_000296735.1 Chrysochloris asiatica
AAAGCCTTTGCATAGTCAATAAAGCACAGGTAAACATCTTTCTAATATTCTCTGCTTTCAGCCAAGATCCATCAGGCATCAGCAATGATATCCCTTGTTCCACGGCCTCTTCTGAATCTGGTTTGAATCTCTGGAAGTTCTCTGTCAATGTACGATTGTAGCATTTTCTTTATTACCTTTAGCAACACTTTACTCACATGAGATATCAAAGAGATCGTCTGATGATTTCCGCATTCTGTTGGGTCACCTCTCTTTGGAATGGCATAAATATGGATCTCTTCCCATCAGATAGTTGTCTTCCAAATTTCTTGGCAGAGATGAGTGAATGCCTCCTGTGCCACCTAACTTTCTTGAAAGATTTCTATTTTTATTCCATCAATTCCTGGTGCCTTGTTTTTTGCCAATTCCTTCAATGCACCTTGGAATTCCTCCCTAAGTATCATTGGCTATTGATCATATGCTACCTCTTGAAATGGTTGAACATTAACCATTTCCTTTTGATAGAGTGACTCTGTGTATTCCTTCCATTTTCTCTTGATGCTTTCCTCATCGTTCAATAATTTACCCAGAGAATCTTTCAATAACGAAAGTCAAGGCTTGAATTTTTTATTTAGTTCCCCCAGCTTGAGAAATGCTGAGCGTATTCTTCCTTTTTGGTTTTCTGATTCCATATCTTTACACATTTTATTGTAATATTTAGCTTTATCTTCTTGAGCTGATCTTTGAATTTTTCTGTTCAGCTCTTGGACCTCCTCATTTCTTCCATTTGCTTTAATATCTCTACTCTGGAGAGCAAGTTTCAATGTCTCTTCTGACATCCATTTTGACCTTTTCCTTTTTTCTTGTCTTCTCATTGACTTTTTACTTTCTTCATGATGTTCTTGATATCATTCCACAACTCTTCTGGTCTTCTGTCTTTAGTGTTTAATGTATCAAATCTGTTCTTCAGATGACCTCTAAATTCAGATGGGTTATATTCAAAGTCATATTTTGGGTGTTGTTGACTTGTTTTCATTTTCTTCAGCTTCAGTTTGAATTTGCATATGAGTAATTGATGACCTGTTCCACAGTCTGCCGCTGGTCTTGTTTTCACTGATGATATGGAGCTTTTCCATCTTCTCTTTCCGCAGATGTAGTCAATTTGATTTCTAAGTTTTCCATCTGGTGAGGTCCATGTGTATAGTCGTCTGTTATGCTGTCTAAAGAAGGTATTTGAAATGAACAAATCATTGATTTTGCAGAAGTCTATGATGAGTTCTTCAGCATCATTTCTATCACCAAGGCCATATTTTCCAACTACTGATCCTTCTTCTTTGCTCCCAACCTTTGCATTCCAATCACCAGTAATGATCAATACATTTTGATTGCATGTTTGATCAATTTTAGACTGAAGAAGTTGGTAGAATTCTTCTATTTCATCCTCACTGGCTTTAGTGGTTGGTGCATAAATTTGAATAATAGTGGTATTAACTGGGCTTCCCTGTAGGCACGTGGATATTACCCTATCACAGACATTGTTGTACCTTATGACTTATCTGGATATGTTCTTTTTGACGATGAATGCAACACCATTTCTCTTCAATTTTCATTACTGGCATAGTAAACCATGTCGTTGTCAGATTCAAAATGGCCAATGCCAGTCCATCTCAGCTCACTAATCCCTAAGATATCGATGTTTATGCATTCCATTTCATTTTTGACAACTTCCAATTTTCCCAGATTCATACTTTATACATCCCATGTTCTGATTTTCAGTTGATTTTTACAGCTATTTCTCTTCATTTTGAACTGTGCCCCATCAGCAAATGAAGGTGCTGCGGGATTTTCTCCCATGAACTTTACTCCATTCATATTATCATGGTCAACTCTACTTTGAGGAGCCAACTCTTCCCCAGTTTCATTTTGAATGCCTTCCAACCTGAGGGGCTCATTTTCCAGCACTATATCTGACAGTGTTTTTCTGCTATTCATAAAGTTTTCAGTGACTAAAGATTCAAAATTAGTTAGTCACTCTTTCTTTATAGTCAGTCTTTGTCTTGAAGCTCATCTGAAACATGTCCACCATGGGTGTCCCTGCTGGCTATTTAAAATACCAAAGGCATAGCTTTCAGAATCATAGGAAATCACAAGCCACCACAGTACAACAAACTGACAGACAAGAGGTGGCCGTTTGGTTTTAAGTGGAAACTGTCACTTTAACGATCTGTGCGTATGCATAATAGAACCCTCTAGGTGTGGGGTTAGGATATCCATTCTCTCAGGCATCCCCTCTAGTCACCAGAATGGAGGTGCTCAGACAGCGAGAGACCAATGAACAGATATCAAAAAATGAATGTCTACATCTGTATCTCCGTGGTTCTGTCAGGCATTTATGGGAGTTCTGATTCTTCCCCCACTTGGTCTCTCCCAAGATGGTGGTTCCAGGAATAGCTGAGAATCTTGTATTAGACAGCAATGGATTTCTTGATTCTCCTACAAATTCCCCTAGCTGTAAGCCTTCCAATCTTCTAAATATTCCTTTATATGTGGTTCAGAGTTTTAGCACCATGCTCTGAGCCTGCTTGGTCCAGTATTCTGTATTGTTGCTTACAGAGCTTCTCACTGCACATCTACCTGATCTGCCATAAATGCTTGTAATACCTTAAAGGGGGCTAGAAGTTGCCCAGTGAAAGCGGCTTCCTTGTGAAGCCTCTACATTGCACAAGACCATAGGTGGAATCCAGAATCCCATCCACAGCTGACTGAGGTAGGGAATTTCCACTGGAAAGGATGAGTAGACCAGCTGAAGTGGTAGAAGAACAGAAGATACTTCATGAGAGAAATACTGGCAGGAAAATTCCAAAACAATAATATTAGTCTAATTAATTACTACAAGAAGAAGTAAGCTCTTCGCCCAGGAGCCATAAAGGTAAATGGTCAGGACCCCTTAGAGCAAACCCCCTTCCAAAACTGAGACTCAAGGGAATGCATGAGTAAGCATATTGTCTGGTTGGTGTCCATGTTGGTCACCTTCAGGGGCCAGCCCTGCATGAATGGGTTTCCGGGGGTGGATGGAGAATTGAAAGTGGAAGGGGACTCAAGATGGTCAGTCAAGAATGCTTTATTATTTTACAGATTCAGTTTAAATACATTTTTTAGGCATGTGGGAGAGGGCAAATCATTCATCTTTAGTTAAAGCTTCTCAAGACCTTTTCTAGATCACAATACCATTGATATCATTCAGCGAGAATAATGTATTGGAAATCAATACGTGTAAAGATTGGTTTCGTAGATAGGGAACACAATTTCCAGGATAATTATAAAGATATAGATCAAGAACTACATACTACAATAGTCACATACTCAGAGTTAATTTTCTTAATTATACTTGTTTTTCTACTATTCAGGGTCGTGTGGTCTTGGCCCATTGCCAATGGCTAACAAGGTTTGCCTTTTAGTTCTCTCCAAGGTTTGCCTTGGGTTAGAGTGCACTGCTGGGTGGGCTTTACACACTTCCCTTGATTCCTACATCTCCCCCTTTCTGTTTTTGTATGGTGACCAAAAGAAATGCCCCTTGTGCCTTTTCCATATTGATGAATCTTCGTTGTATACATTTCCAGACTATGGATAGCAAAAGAAAAACAATCATTAGTAAGACGATTCCAGTAATGAGTGAAGTTCCCCAATCAAGAAATCAATATTTAGAATTTAGCACTTGTAAAGCTTGTACAAATGTTGAAGCAACATCAGAGGCATGATTGATTTGTAAATGCTTTCTAAATGTATGATTCATTTGAATTTCTAACTTATTAATATCTATAGACATATTTCCCCTAAACCCAGATAAATTATTATTTTCTCCCATTCTATTTCACTACAATTATATTCAACAGGAGTCACACAGAAATCATTATATTGCTAATTACATTTCAGTTGTTATATTCTAAAGCTACAATTTGCTCTCCTACCCATTTTACAGATTGTTGTAGTTCATATACTCGAGAAACAATTTCTCTATTTTATCTTGTTAACTTCATAATTGATGTGCATTTTGCTGCCAATCTTGTACAAATTCAGTATTTTGGGTACTTTGACTTAAAGCCACCCCAGCCACTGTTGCAACTGTGACAGTAGCTGTAAGTCCAAGAATAATAGCTATAAAGGTTAGAATAAACTTTTTGTTCTATTTAGCACTTTACTCAACATTTTCATTAATAAATGTATTTCTGCACTTTGTTCCCAAGGAAGTTAGATTAACAGGAAGTCAAACTCCTAATCGAGTCTTTAGTAAGATAATAGACATATTTTTGTTATACATCTTATGATTCAAACAAGTATACAATTTACAAGAATGGCATATTAAACTTTTATCAGTAACATTAATTTCTATGGTACCCATACTGATGACATAGGGCAATCAAACAGAGGCTTGCAAGTATTTGGTCTCATTTACCCTGAATTCATACATAGCCTCACTACGACTTGTTCCAGAAAAATTTCCAATGAATATTTTGTGAGGTTGTAAAGCAAAAGGTAGTTTCCACAAGTCCCATTGTTCAGGTTCTAAGACAGGATGAATCATCTGTGGCTGAGGGGGTGCTATTCCTCCCTCGTATCAAGCCATTAATTGTGACGCCTGAGTCCAAATCAAATCATCTGAAACATTCCGGCGAGTATCAGTGACTAAGTCACAAGTAACATTAGGCTTTTCTTCCAATGAACAATTCGTTGAAAATATTTTTTCGTAAGGTCCCCAATCAATAATGGTGACTATCATTCATTTATTTTTCTGTTCCTTCATGCTCATGGTTTCCAGTTTTGGAACTAGCACATCGGGAGATGGCAGCAGGTTCAACATGAAACCTGACGCCTTTTTCTCCTCCAGGCCGGCCATGTCGGGGTCGTATTTTTCTCGCAGAAGTCCAAACCGGCGATTTTCCATCTCCTGGGGAAACAAAAACTTCTCCCCATGGTTATTAATTTTCCTTTTTTCCATATACCATTATCATCTTTCCACCAAATATACTTATAAGGTAAAGGCTTATTCTCTGCATTATGTTTAAAGTGTTTTTTTCCAGTTTTAGAGCCCTCTGGTGGCATAAACTAGAAAAAAAATATGAGTTGTTAATGCCAGGTGTAACTGCTGGTCCGGGGAGGAGTCTAGTCTCCCCCAGCTTTTTGTTTTTGTAATTGGAGTTTTAATGTGTGATTGGCACGTTTAACAATTGCTTGTCCCTGAGAATTGCAAGGTATACTTGTGGTGTGTTGAATGTTTCATTTCTGTAAAAATAAAGAAAGCTTTTTTTTAGAAGTATAAGTAGGCCCATTATCTGTTTAATACAGGTGATGAGGATGGTTATAAAGAAGAAGTAGCAATGTATGAGACTAATTGAACTACATAGTCTGAGTCAGCTACAACATTTAGTGGCATGGAAACATCCTGTAATAAAGTTATTAAGGTAAAAAATTCTGCCTGCTGTGTAGAAGTGAAAGAACTGGTAATTACCCTTTCCGTGGGACCCCAATAAGTTGCTTTTCCTTTTTCTGAGTCATCCAAGAAATAGGTATCTGCTTCTGTAATGGAGGTACTTAAAACAGTAGTAGAAATTACATACGGTGTATGTTTTTTAAAAATCCCAAAGTTTAGATTGAGGGTAATGAATTGAAATAATTCCTTGATATTCAGCAACTGCGTTTGAAACAAGTCCCTTGAGTTTTGGAAACTTTTAAAAATTGCTATTGCTTGTGCAAGTAAACTTGCTCTATGGGTATCTGTTCCAATTCCTCTACACAATTTCATATAATCAAAAAGGTTATCAGTTTCCCTGTAAGGTCTAATTGCTAACTGACAATCTTGATTTGTATTATCATAAGGTAATATTCTAAGAGTTTCCGCTGCCACAATATCGCTAATAGATCTAGAGACAGCTTCTTGAAGGTGAGCTATAAAATCAGGATAAGACTCCTGAGCACCTTGGCAGATGTTGTTAAAGGTGGGGTCTTTATACCCAGTGGGAACCACCTTTTCCTATGCTCGTTTACAAATTAAAGTTATTTGGGCTATTTTATCATCCTCATATGTGCTTGTGCCTCTGTGTTAGTCCAATCTCCAGATCCAGTTAAGGGGGCATAGTTATATTTAAAGGTAGATTTAGAGCTGCATTTTTTCTAGTCTGCAACTCTGCTCCCTCAGACCACTGTGACCTGAATTGCAAATAATCTCCTTGATTTATAACAGTTTTAGACAAAAGTTGCCAATCAACAAGAATTAACCTGTAAGTTTCAGTAATTATTTGCAATAATCTGATGGTGAAAGGAGCTGGCATTCCATAATTTGATACTGCTGTTTTTAATTCCTTTAAGAATTTAAAATTAAAATGTTCATCATATATTACATTTTCCCCTTGATCATCTGTTCTTTGATAAACAGGAAAAGCCAATACAGCATCCATATCCCCTTGCTTAGAAGCTTCCAGAATACAGTTTTCTTTTGTTGATAAGGTTTGTGAATTATTTCGAGATAAATGTTTGTTAAGGGCCATGGGAAAAGGTGGGGATAGAAAATTAGACCGATTAAGGGGACAATGCCTTTCCCCAGAGGATTCATGATCTTTGCAATGTTTCCTTTTTCTAACAGTTTGTAAAGGTTCTAAAATCAATTTTACTAAAGACCAAGAGGTCCAAATTTCTGCAGGAATAGTTTCTCCCTGTCTATGATGTTTCTAAGGAGCTCTGGGAGCATAGTGGTTACAAATCGGGCTGCGAACCGCAAAGTCAGCAGTTGGAAACTACCAGCTGTTCCGCGGGAGAAAGATGAGGCTTTCTGCTCCGGTAAAGATTTACAGCCTTGGAAATCCTGTACAGGGTTGCTATGATTCGGAACCAACTCCATGGCACACAACAACAACAAATGATGTTTCTTTAAAATTTCATTTATTCTTTTCCATGTCTGTAAATCTAATGTGCCTTCATCAGGAAAACAGGGACAGTAATGTTCTACCGTATTTAACAACTGAATTATTTTTCCTTCTGATATCGACACCCCTACATTAGCTAGAAAGGAGCTCTTGTAGCGTAGTGGTTACGAATGGGGCTGTGAACCGCAAGGTCAGGAGTTCGAAACTACCGGTGGTTCCGCGGGAGAAAGGTGAGGCGTTCTGCTCCCGTAAAGATTTACAGCCTCAGAAACCCTGTGCAGGGTAGCTACGAGTCGGAACCGACTCCACGGCACTTAACAACAACAACAACATTAGCTAGAAGAGAGCGTAATAAAGAATCATAGGGCTTATATTTACTGTCCCCTTGACCCATTTCCTTGCCATGCCTAATCCCGGGCTTTACACCCTGCAGATTGGTACTGACTCCATTCTTTACTTACCTGTCAGGGTTCCCCTTTGTCCGTTACTCACCCTTTTATTCTTCTCCTTTTGTGGAGAATCTTCCATGGTCCCTGTTCGAGCGCCATTATGCAGGGGTCAGCCCTGTACAAACGGGTTTTGTGGAGGGGGTGCGGGGGGGTTGTTGGCGGATGGAGAATTGAAAGTGGCAAGGGACTCAAGATTGTCAGTCAAGAGTGCTTTATTATTTTACAGATTCAGTTTAAATACATTTTTTTAGACATGTGGGAGAGGGCAAATCGTGCATCTTTAGTTAAAGATTCTCAAGACCTTTGCTAGATCACAATACCATTGACATTATTCAGCAAGAATAATGTGTTGGAAATCAATACGTGTAAAGATTGGTTTCATAGATGGGGAACACAATTTCCAGGATAATTATAAAGATATAGATCAAGAACTACATACTACAATAGTCACATACTCAGAGTTCATTTCCTTACTTATACTTGTTTTTCTATTATTCAGGTCTGTGTAGTCTTGGCCCATTGCCGGTGGCTAGCAAGGTTTGCCTTCGGTTAGAGAGTTACCTCCGGTGGGCTTCACACACTTCCCTTGTTTCCTACAGTCACCAATGGGGAGAGGAGGGGGAAGAAACGGCAATGAAGTTGCGAGCTGGGTGGGCCCGACCACATTCAATGGATCTCTGAGGACCTGGGTGGAGCCTGGATGGTCAGCAGTATGGCAAGACCCGGGGACTTCTGGACCTAGAGGCAGTGACATGGCCACAGAGGACTAGAGCGGAGATTGAAGCATCCAGCTGATATGAAGTCAGAGGAGATGTCCGAGAACACCCATATTTGCAGATGGTACCTACCTGACCTGGCTTCCATGGCTGGATGATCAGAACTCGACTAGAAGAAGAAAGAAGAGGGGGAAAAAAAGAGTAGACTGCTACAATTTGATGAACTTTATCTATACTTTATCAATAAATGGAAGAAATCTTTACAGCAAGAATCACTCCCACAGGAGTGATCACAGGATGGACAGGGATGGGCAACTTAGACATTGGCTACCCAAAATGGGGGTGCCTATAAAGGCAAGAAGTGACTGGCTTACATGCTTTCAAGAGGGAGACTAGTTCCAGACAGTGCAGAGGAAGGTAGAATCACTACTGAATGATTTCCAGTCTGTTGGTACCGGGCTGGCGAAAGGAAATGGGGTAAGACTCTTGTGGTACAATAGTGAATAATTGCCATTAGGACTGACTGTGAAGGTAGGCAATATAGAGGTAGATATATTTTGACGAAAGGAGGAGAGTAATTGATTTTTCAGCCCAGGAGCAGAGATCCCTGAGACCATCAAGTGAGAAGAACAGAGAGCAGGACCCTACCCAGAGAGGCAGTGATGCCAGGTATTGAGACAGAGAGGATGACTTGGACAGATGGAGAGGCTGGGGACACTGGACTAAGGGAGGGAGAAGGGCTGTGTGCTGGTGGCAGCGGGGAGTGGGGGGCAGGCCTGTGTGGTGTACCCTTTGGTTATTTGATGATTCATGGAGGGGATTGTAATCATTTCAATGAAACAAAATACGATACAATGAGTGTAAAGCTGTTGTTCTTCCATGTAAACCTTACAATAAAAACTTAAAAAAAATGTGTTAGAGTTTTCCCAACATTTATATATTCTGGAGTAATTTGAATAGAATTGGTGACAGCTCTTCTTTGAGTGTTTGGTAAAATTCACTAGTGAAGCCATCTGGACCTGGACTTTTTTTGTTTTTTTATGACCTGATCAATTTCTTCTTTTGTTATAGGTCTGTGCAAGTGCTCTATTTCACTTTGTGTAAGTTTAGGTAGATCGTGTTTTTCAAAAAGTGTATCCATTTCCCTTAGATTTTCAAATTTTACAACTTTTCATGATATTCTGTTATTATCCTTTTTATTTCCATTGATTCTGTTGTGATGTCACCCATATGGTTTCTTATGCATGTTATTTGTGTCTTCTGCTTTTCTTTTTTTAGGTTTGCTAATGATTTTTCAATTTTATTAATCCTTTCAAAGAAACAGCTTCCTGTCTCGTTGATTTTTTCTATAGTGTTTTCAGTTTTTTAACTCATTTATTTTTGTTCTTATCTTTATTATTTCTTTCCTTTTGGTAACTATAGGTTTACTATGCTGGTCTTTTTCTAATTTTTGAGCTGATTTTGGTTCTTCTTTTCTTTTATGTTTGCATTTATTGCTATAAATTGTCCTCTCAACACTGCCATTGTTATTTCCCAAAGGTTTTGAAATGTTGTGCTTTTATTCTCATTTTTTTCTATGAATTTTTAAATTTCATCTTTATTTGTTCTATTACTCCATAGCTTTTAAACAGGATGTTATTCAGTTTCCATGTATTTGACTTTCGTTCCTTGATCTTCCTATTGTTGTTTTCTAATTTTAAAGCACTGTGAACTGAGAAGATGCTTTGTAGTATTTTGATGTTTGTAAATTTATGGAGCCTTATTTTGTAGCCTAATACATGATCTCTTCTGGAGAATGTTCCATGTACACTAGAAAATAATGTGTATTGTGCTGTTGTTGGATTGAAAGCTCTATACACATCTATGAGATCAAGTTAGTTGATTCTGTTGTTTGGTTCCAGTGTCTTTCTCAAGTTTCTTTCTGGTTGTTCTGTCCTTTTTCGAAAGTGGTGTATTATAAACATCCCACTATTATTGTAGATTCATCTATTTTTTTTTCTTCAATTCTGTTAGGGTTTGGTTTATATGTTTCAAGGCTGTTACATTGATAGCATAGATATATATTATGATTATGTCCTCTTGGTAACTGACCCTTCAGTCATGAGATAACGTCCTCCTTTGTCTTTTATTCTGGGTTTTACCTTAAAGTTTATTTTATCAGAGATTTGTATTGACATGCCTGGTTTTGTTTTGACTGACATTAGCTTGGTATATTTTTCCCCACCCTTTGATTTTTAATCTCTTTTTGTCATTGTGTGTAAGGTGAGTCTCTTGTGGATAGCATATTGAAAGATCCTGTTTTCTTATCCCATTTGCCACTCTCTGTCTTGACTAGTTCATTTACCCTGTTGGCATTCAGTACAATTCTCGATTTGTTGTTGTAGTTGTTATTAAGTACGGTGGAGTCGGTCCAGACTCATAGTGACCCTACACAGGGTTTCCTAGGCTGTAAATCTTTACAGGAGCAGAAAACCTCATCTTTCTTCCATGGAACAGCTGGTAGTTTCAAACTGCCAACCTTGAAGTTAGCAGCCGGACACTATGCTACCAGAGTTCCTTACAATTATCGATAGGAATTAATTATTTGCTGTCATTATGTTTGCTTTTGTTGCTGCTGGTTTCTTTGATCTTTATGACTTCCTGTGCTGAGTTAATTTATTGTCAATTTCTTTATAGTTTTAATGTTCTTTTCTGGATTTTCCTTTTCCTTATATGTTGTGAAGAATTATCTTTGAAGTTACCATGTATTCTATTAACTTTTTCCTCCTTTAAAAATAGTCTGTTTTATCCTGGAATCTACTTGACCTACTCACCACCTGGAACTGTTCCAATTTTCCCCTTTTTTCATATTGTAGTTTTGATTATACACTGACCTACCAGATCCTCTAGTTTCATTCTTACAGCTTTGTTCTGCTCTGGACTCTTCCATCTTTCAGCTTATTTCTAGGTGGTGTTGTCACGTACATCAATCTCTGGCTGTTGTGTGCTCTTCTGGACTCTTAGTCCAACAAACTCCCTTTCAAATGCTTTGAAGCACTGTCTTGGCTTTTACAAAGTACTTTAATGTCTGTTTATTAATGTTCTGATAACACCATGATATTTGATTGACAACTTTTTTGGGAACGATTCTTGGTTGGCAGTTTGTTTTTTTTTAATCCAGAGTTTTGTGTTTGTCTCCCCATTTCCTTCTAATCTGCATGGTTTCTGCTGAGTTAAGAGCTTAATCTTATTGGCTTGCCTCTGTAGGTAACACTTCTCTTTTCCCTGGCTGCTGTCAGGATTCTCCCCTTGTCTTTGATTTTAGAGAGTTTGATTATGATATGTCTTTGTGATTTTCTTTAGGACTATCCTTCCTGGAGTTGGTTCAGATTTTTGAATGCTTATCTTCTCATCTTTCAGGATGTTAGAAAAATTTTCTTCCAGCAGCTTTTGACTTTTGTTTTCTTTGATTCTACCTCTTCTGAGACTCCAGTCACCCATAGGTTATTCCTCTTCATGTTGTCCCACACGAATCTTAGACCTTCTTCAGATTTTTTGTATAATTTTTTCTGCTTCCTCGTCTAGCTTAACAGTATTTGAGAGATTTGTATTCAAGCTTGCTGATTCTGGCTTCTGTCCTTTCAGATCTACTCCTTTGCGTTTTCATTATATTGTTCACTTGTCATATTTTAGTATTGATCACCTGGACCTCTTTTTGCATAATCTGATTAGTTTCCAATGCTAGATCTATCTTATTTGATTGTTCCTATAGTACTTTTATGATTTCTTCCTTATTTCTCATGGAAATATTTTCATGCAAATTCTAGGTCTACCTCTTGCTCATTTGTTTGAGCTACTCTGTCTTGTTTCTGCAAGTGAGCAGAAATGTTCTGTTGTTTTTCAGGCATAGTGCTATAGTATTTTCAATAATTAAACTAATGTCTGTTGGTATATTCCTTTTTTATTTTAAATGTTGTATTGTGAATTATGTGATAGCTTACACAGAAGAACATTAGCTTTACATTCATCCTATCATATATCATTTTATTGCGATGGTTACAACCCCTCCATGCATCATCAACCAACCAAAGGGTAGACCCTGCAAGCCTGCCCCCCGGTTGTCAGCACACAGCCCCTCTCCCTCTCTGGGTCTAGAGTCACCGGATGTTCCATCTTTCTATATCATCGTTTCTGCTCAATCTCTGGCATCACTGTTTCTCTGGGTAGGGTCCCGCACTCTGCTCTTCTCCCTTGATGGTCCCAGGGACCTCTGCTCCTGGAGTGCGAAGTCAACCTCTCCCCTCATTTTGCTACAAAATGTCTACCTTTACATTTCAGACCCTCACATTCAGTCCTTACAGCAATTATTGACCATTGTACCACAAGAGACCTATCCCCATCTACTTTCACCAGACCAGCCCAGATACATTGGATATTACTCAGTGGAGATGCTACCTTCCTCCATGTCCTCTGTGTCTAGGCTCCCTCTTCTTATTTTTTTGATGTGCTGCTGGATTTTGTTGGCTGGGACTTTGTTGAGAATTTTTGCGTCTATATTCATGAGGGATATTTGTTTATAATTTTCTTTCTGGTTTTGGTGTGAGGGTTATGCTTGCTTCATAAAATGTATTAGGAAGTTTTCCATCCTCATCTGTATTCTGGAATAATTTGAGTAGAATTGGTGACATCTCTTCCCTGAATGCTTGGTAGAACTCACCAGTGAACCCATCTAGGCCTGGGCTTCTTTTGGTTGAAAGTTTTTTGATGACCTGATCAAATTCTTCTTTTGTTATGGGTCTGTTCAGGTTTTCTGCTCCACTCTGTGTAAGTTTAGGTAGGTAGTGTTTTTCTAAAAATGTATCTATCTCTTCTAAACTTTCAAATTTGTTGTAGTACAACTCTTCATAGAATTCTGTTATTAACTTTTTGATTTTCTTTGGTTCCATTTTGACATTGCCCATGTGGTTTCTAATGTGCATTATTGCATCTTCTCCCTCTTTTCTTTTGTTAGGTTTGCCAATGTACTGCCAATTTTGTTAATCCTTTCAAAGAAGCAGCTTCTTGCACTGTTAATTCTTTCTACAGTTTTTCTGTTTTCTATCTCATTTATCTCTGCTCTAATCTTTATAATTTCTTTTCTTTAGGTGGTTTTAGGTTCCCACTGTTGTTCTGTTTCTAATTCTTGTAGATGCTGTGTTAATGTGTTAATTTTGGTTCTTTCTTTTTTTGGATGTATGCATTTATTGCAATAAATTGTCCTCTCAGTATGGCTTTCACCATGTCCCAAAGATTTTGGTATGTTGTGTTTTCATTCTCATTTGTTTCTAGGAATTTTGTGAGTTCACGTTTAATTTCTTCTGCTACCCAGTTTTTCAGCAGGGTGTTATTCAGTTTCCATGTATTTGACTTTATTTCCTTGGTCTTCCTATAGTTTATTTCTAATTTGATAGCATTGTGATCTGAGAAAATGCTTTTTATGATTTTGGTATTTGTAAATTTATGGAGATTTGTTTTGTGGCCTAACACATGGTCTATTCTGGAGAATGTTCCATGTGAACCTGAAAAGAATGTGTATTTTGCTGTTGTTGGGTTGAATGCCCTGTACACATCTATGAGGTCCAGTTGGCTGATTGTGTTGTTTAATTCTTCTGTGTGTTTGCCAAGTTTCTTTCTGGTTGTTTTTTTACATTTTTTAAAGTGGTGTATTAAAATCGACCACGATTATTGTAGATTGGTCTATTTCTTTCTTCAAATCTATTACAGTTTCCTTTATTTATTTTGGAGCTCATTCGTTGGGAGCATAGATATTTATTATGGTTATGTCATCTTGTTCCATTGTCCCTTAAATCATGAGATAATGTCCATCTTTTTCTATTATGCTGGTTTTTGTGTTAAAATTTATTTTATCAGAGATTAGTACTGCTACTCCTGTTTGTTTTTTATTGTAATTAGCTTGGTATATTTTTTCCCATCCTTTTACTTTTAATCTGTCTTTGTCTTTATGTGTAAAATGTGTCTCTTGCAGACAGCCTATTGAAAGATCTTGTTTTCTTATCCATTCTGCAACCCTACGTCTCTTAACTGGTGCATTTAATCCGTTTACATTCAGTGTAATTATCGATAGGTATGGACTAATTGTTGCCATTGCGTAAGTTTTTTTGTGGTGTTGCTGCTTTCTTTGTTTTGTGTGTCTTCCTTTGCTGAGTTCATGATTTTTGTGTTCTTTCTTGTGAGTTTCCTCATAGTTTTAATGATTCCATGTTATTCTTGTTTTTCATTTTCTTGGTATGTTGTAAAGTGTTGATTTTCTTTGCGATTACCTTGTATTCCATTACTTTTCCCCTCCATTTAGTGCAGTCTATTTTATCCTGTAATCTATCTGATCTTCTTATCCTCTGGATCAATGTTCCTACATGTTGACCTTCTTTAACATTGTAATTATTTTGATCATAGATTGACCTCCCAGATTCTCTGAGTTTGTTCTTACAGTTTTGTTCTGTTCTCAACTCTTCCATCTGTGGATTTAGTTCTGGGAAGTGCTGTCACATATGTGAATCTTTTGCTGTTGTCAGTTCTTGTTGGCGCTCAGTCCACAGATCTCTCTTTAGGATGTTTTGTACCACAGGGCATGCTTTGGAAAAAATCCCTTCACTTCTGTTTATCCTGTAATGTTTACAACGTTGTATTTGATTGATAGCTTTGCTGGGTAAAAGATTCTTGAATGACATGTTTTGTTTTCTTTCATAGTTTTATATATGTCTCCCCATTGCCTTTTTGGTTGCATGGTTTCTGTTGAGAGATCTGAACTTAATCAGACTTGCTTGCCTTTGTATGTAACACTTCTCTTTTCCCTAGCTACTTTCAGTATTCTCTCTTTATCTTTGATTTTGGAGAGCTTGATTATGATATGTCTTGGAGATTTTCTTTTGGGGTCTATCCTTGCTGAGGTTCATTGAGCTTCTTGAATGTTTATCTTTTCACTTTTCAGGATGTTAGGGAAATTTTCTTCCAGAAGTTCTTCAAATATTTCCTCTGTGTATTTTTTTGATTCTTCCTGTTTTGGAATGCCAATAATTCTTAAGTTATTCTTCTTCATGTTGTGCAACATGAATCTTAGAACTTCTTTGGATTTTAAAACTTTTTTGTTCTGTTTGTTCTTCTTAGTGTTATTGAGAGATTTGTATTCCAGCTCACTGATTCTGCCTTCCATCTCTTCTATTCTACTCCTTTGCCCTTTCAGTGTATTGTCTATTTCTGATATTCTATTATTGATCATTTGTACCTCTTTCTGTAGATTTTGAATTTTTTCCAGTGCTGTATCTCTTATTTTATTGTTCCTGTCTCGCTTTCCTGACTTCTTCCTTATTTTTCTCAACTCCGTTGTAAAGTGTTTTCAAACATTTTGTAATCATTTTTCTGAATTCCTTCTCAGGCATTTCCAAGTCCTGCCCTCCTTCCAGAATGTAGTCCAGGTCTACCTTTAAGTCATTTGTCTCAGACATTTTATCTTGTTTCTGGATATGTGCAGATATGATCATCTGCTTTTTTTCTTGGACATGTTTAGTGTTTATCTGTGGCCTTAATACTTGATTGAGTCTGTTTTTTATGCTTTATGATTGTCTCCAGGTAGATGTGACCAGGATGTTGGCTTCACTTTTCACTCTTCTTATTGCTTATATCAGAGTAACTTTCCCAGGTGTTGTCCGCCTCCCTGATATATAGCAGTTGGTATTTGTTCTTGCCTGGATTTTGGCGTTTTATGGACAGTGATTGTAGCTTGACTCTATGGCAACAGTTGATGTCTCATCTTGGGTAATATAGGGAGAGAAAGTGTCTCCCAAAAGTAAAAGGGGGAGCATAAAACAGCAAACAACAATAGCAAAAAAATAAAACAAAACAAAACAAGGAAAAAATACCCACCAAAAACAACAACAAAAACCTGATTGGATACTGTAGTCTATAATCACAGAAGGAGAGGAGGGAAAGAAGAGAACAAAAATCTGTAGCATAATATGAGTATGATGTTAATGTCCTCTTTCAGCTTCTTGCCTTCAAGGCTGGCTGATCAGTTCAAGATGCCACTGGTGGTTGTTATGTTGTATCTCAGGATTTAATTTAATTTTTGGCCTGTTTTTTTTTTAAGCTCCCTTTTCATCTCCACACCCCTTTTTCTGTCATTTTCCCTATTAAAGAACAGTTCAGGGCTGGCTCCTGGGCTAAGAGTATCTGTGCACATGCATGGCAGATGAACCCACCACTAGTAAGGGTGGGGGTGTCCACTCGCTCAGGCACCCCCTCTAGTCATCAAAATGGAGGTGTGCAAATAATGGGTGGCCAAAGAACAGATACCAAAAAGAAAAAAGAAAATCAGACCAAAGCAAAATCGACAAAGTGTATTACCTACCTTTGCTCCAAGATTCTCATGGCATTATTCCATTATGTGTCAGTTTCCCTGCTCTCTTTTGCAGTTTGGTCTTGCCCAAGTAGTCGGCTCTCTACTGCTGAGCACTGCAGATTCAAAAGTTCATGATTTCTTACTTCCACTACAAGTTCCACTAGCTATAAGCCTTCAAAAATTTTAATTATTCCTACCTATGTAGTTCCGTTTCTCTGCTAGTCATTGAAAACCTTATGAATAGCAGAGAAACACTTTCAGATATAGTGAGAGAAAATGAGCCCCTCAGCTTGGAAGGCACTCAAAATGCGACTGGGGAAGAGTTGCCTCTTCAAAGCAGAGTTGATCATGATGACATGAATGGAGTAAAGCACATGGAAGAAAAGCACACGGGACCTTCATTTGCTGATGGGGCACAACTCAAAATAAAGAGAAACAGCTGTAAATATCCATTGAAAATCGGAACATGGAATGTATGAAGTATGAATCTGGGAAAATTGGAAGTTGTCAAAAATGAAGTGGAATGCATAAACATCAATACCTTAGGCATTAGATAGCTGATATTGGCCATTTTGAATCTGATAACCACATGATTTACTATGTCAGAAATGACAAATTGAAGAGGAATGGTTTTGCATTCATTGTCAAAAAGACCATATCCAGATGAGTCATGAGGTACAACAATGTCTGTGATGGTATAATATCCATGAGCCTACTATTATTCAACTTTATGACCAACCACTAAAGCCAGTGAGGATGAAATAGAAGAATTCTACCAACTTCTTCAATCTGAAATTGATCAAACATGCAATCAAGATGCATTGATCATTACTGGTGATTTAAATGCAAAGGTTGGGAACAAATAGGAAGGATCAGTAGTTGGAAAATATGGCATTGGTGATAGAAATAATGCTGGAGAATGCATGATAGAATTCTGCAAAACCATTGTTTTGTTCATTTCAAATACCTTCTTTAGACAGCATAAGAGATGAGTATACACATGGACCTCATCAGTTGGAATACATAGAAATCAAATTGACTACATCTGCAGAAAGAGACAATGGAAAATCTCCATATCATCAGTAAAAACAAGGCCAGCGACAGACTGTGGAAAAGACCATCAATTATACGTATACAAATTCAAACTGAAGCTGAAGAAAATGAAAACAAGTCCATGAGAGCCAAAATAGGACCTTGAATACATACCACCTGAGTTTAGAGATCATCTGAAGAACAGATTTGATACATTAAACACTAAAGACCAAAGACCAAAAGAGTTGTGGGATGATATCAAGAGCATCATACTTGAAGAAAGCAAAAAGTCATTGAGAAAACAAGAAAGAAGGAAAAAGTCAAAATGGATGTCAGAAGAAACAATGAAACTTGCTCTTTAAAGCAAATGGAAGAGATGAGGAGGTCCAAAAGCTGAACAGAAAATTTCAAAGATCAGCTTGAGAAGATAAAGCCAAATATTACAATAAAATGTGCAAAAATCTGGAATCAGAAAACCAAAAAGGAAGAACATGCTCAGAATTTCTCAAGCCAGGGGAAATGAAGAAAAAATTCAAGCCTCGACTTTCATTATCAAAAGAGTCACTGTGCAAATTATTGAACGATGCAGAAAGCATCAAGAGAAGATGGAAGGAAAGCACAGAGTCACTGTACCAAAAGGAAATAGCTACCATTCAATCGTTTCAAGGGGGAGCATATAATCAAAACCAAATGATACTGAAGGAGGAAGGAGGAAGTCCAAGGTGCAGTGAAAGAATTGGCAAAGAATGGAAATCTTTCAAGAAAGGGAGGCGGCACAGGAGACACTCACTCATCTATGCCAAGAAATTTGGAAGGCAACTATTGGTCCAAATGATTGGAAGAGATCCACATTTGTGCCCATTCCAAAGAGAGGTGACCCAATGGAATGTCGAAATCATCGTACAATCTCTTTGATATTCCATATGAGCAAAGTTTTGCTAAAGGTAATACAGAAACTGCTGCAAGCATACATTGACAGAGAATTCCAGAGGTTAAAGCCAGATTCAGAAGAGGCCATGGAACATGGGATAGCATTGCTGATGTCCGATGGATCCTGGCTAAAAGCAGAGAATATCAGAATGATGTTTACCTGTGCTTTATTGACTATGCAAAGGCTTTTGATTGTGTGGATCATGAAAAGCTATGGACACCATTGCAAAGTATGAGCATTCCAGAACATTTAATTGTGCTCATGAGGAATCTGTACATGGAGAAAGAAGCAGTTGTTCGAAAAGAACATGGGAACACTGAATGTTTTAAAATTAAGAAAGATGTGTGATAGGATTGTAGTCTTTCACCATATTTATTCAACCTGTATGCTGAGCAAATAATCCGAGAAGCCTGGGTTGTATGAAGAAAAACGTGGTATCAGGATTGGAGGAAGACTCATTAACAACCTATGATATGAAGATGATACAATCTTGCTTGCTGAAAGTGAAGAGGACTTAAAACATTTACTGATGAAGATCAAAGAACACAGCCTTTGGTATGGATTACATCTCAATGTAAAGAAAACAAACATCCTCACCACTGGACCAATAAACAACATTCTTATCAACAGAGAAAAGACTGAAGTTGTAAAAGACTTCTTTCTTCTTGAATCAACTATCAACACCCACAGAAGCAGAAGTCAAGAAATCAAACAACGTATTGCAATAGGCAAGTCTGCTTCACAAGACCTTTTAAAGGGTTAAAGAGCAAAGATGTCAGCTTGAGGACTAAGGTCTGCCTGACCCAAGCCATGTTATTTTCAACAACCTCATACGTATGTGAAAGCTGGACAGTGAATAAGGAAGATTGTAGAAGAATTGATGATTTTGTGTTATGGTGTTAGAGGAGAATATTGAAAGTGCCATGAGCTGCCAAAAGAACCAATAGATTCATTTTGAAGAAGTGCAGCCAGAGTGCTCCTTGGAGGCCAAGATGGCCAAACTTCATCTCTCATACTTCAAACATATTGTCAGGAGGGCACAGTCACTTGAGAAGCATATCATGTTTGGTAAGGTGGAGTGTCAGAGACAAAGAGGAAGACCCCCACTAGATCTATTGGCTAAGTAGCAGCATCGATGGACTCAAGTGTGGCAACAGTAGTGAGGTTGGCCCAGGATAGTTCAGTATTTCATTCTGCTGTACATAAGGTCACTATGGGTCGGTACAGACTCAATGGCACCTAATAATAACAACATGTGGTTCAGAGTTTTGGAACTCTGCCCTGAACTCGCTTCACCTGGTATTGTGTGGTATTGCTGACGACGAACCTCACTTCACCTCTACCCTATCTGCCATCCTGTTGGTGTATTCTTAAGCTCTCTGATTGCCTCCTGGTACATGTTATCAGGAGATGGGCTTTTATTTTCACATATATTACTATTCAATTCAGAGTGTTTTTAGCAGGTGTTGATTGTTTATGCTGCTCTGGTATATAGTATCTGGTATTGTTCTTGCCCAGATGTCGGAATTCTATAGGGTGCATTTGTTGCTTGGCTATTTTTTACAATTGAAACATTTTACTTTAATCTTTCAAAAAAAAAAACATTAAAAACACACACATACAAAAAAAAAAAAAAAAAAAAAAACCCAGACTAGACACTAAAATCCAAAATCTCAAAAAAAAACCCTCAAAAACAAAAAAACACAGTAGCAAAATATAAGTAACACTTTAGTGCTCCTTATGGCTTCTTGCCTTCAAAGCTAGCTGAGAAATTTCAAGATGTTCCCATTGAACCTTTTGATGTAACTTGAGGTTTTGTCTTTGGTCTTTTTCTCTCACCTCCCTCAAGTCTGTTCAGGTGAGAATCAGCCTAGTGTTGGCCAGACTCATTTTGGAAGACACTCCTGTTTCAAGCAGTTCTTGTTGACTCCTATTCTTGCTTTCATTCTGCTTCCAGTGATCCTCGCTGTGCATATCTTTGCCTAAGCATAATAGGACCTTCTCTCAGGATGTCCACTCACTCAGGTATCTCCTTTGGTCCCCAGAGTGGAGGTGGGCAGACAGAGGAAAATAAAAGAACAGAGAATAAATGCTGAAACTTTTTTCTCTGCCAACCATTAGACCTCTGTGATGGGAGTGCTCTTTTGAGCTTTTATCTGCTCCTTCCCATTCAAAATGGCTGTGCCTGACTCACAGGTTGCAGCACATCAAGTCACCCCCTTTCTTGGTTCTGCTTAGTCTTACTCATGGTAAGCCTTCAATCCCCTTATTCACCCAAAGGGTAAAGATAAAGATCTAAACTTCAGAGTTCCAGGACCATCCTTTGAACCTGTTTTGTCTGGAATTCCATATTATTATTGGCAGAGTTCTGTACAGCCTTTCTGCCTATTTCACCATCAAGTCCCACCTTATCATTCAATATTTTGTCCATAGACAAAATATACAAGTTTGAATTTTTACTTCAGTTCTTTCAACTTGAGACATGCTGGGTGTGTTCTTCCCTCTTGGTTTTCTGACTCCATCCAGGTCTTTGAACATTTCATTATAATATTTGACTTTGTCTTCTTGACCTGCGTAGGGTCAATATGGGTCAGAACTATCTCAACGGCACTTTAACAACAACAGCAATTATTAATGATTGCTTATAATTGTTTGCCTGATTTTGTGTTGTGCCCCATCAGTAAATGAGGGTCCCAAAAACTTTAGTTCCTTCGTATCTTCATGGTCAACTATGTTTTGAAGAGGCAGTTCCTCCCTAGTTGTATTTTGAGTACCTTCCAGAGGGCTTCTTCTTTCAGCACTATATCAGACAATATTCTGGTGCTGTTCATAAGTTTCCCATGGCTGACTAGGAAAAAGGAGTCAGGCTACTGTTACATTAGTATCGTTGTTGTTGAATGCTGTCGAGTTAGTTCCAACCCATGCTATTGTTGTTGTTAAGTGACATCGAATCAGTTTTGACCCATAATTATCTTTGTAGGGTTTCCAAGAAGTGGCTGGTGAGCTTGAACCACCGATCTTGCAGTTCAAATGACTTTACAGTCTAGCACATTAACCCACAGCACCAAATCATGACTCCTTAAATGCCATTGAGTCAGTTCCAACTCGTAGTGACTCTGTATAGGGTTTCTGAGGAGCGGCTGGTGATCTTGAACCACTGACGTTGTGATTCAAACAGACCTTGCAATCCAGCACATTAACCCACAGTACCACACCAGGATTCTGTATTTCAACCCATAGTAACCCTTTATAGTCTTTACAAGAAGGGTCTGGTAGGTTTGAACAGCCAACCTTTTGGTTAGCAACCCATAGCGTCCCAAGTGTTTCTGAGGAGTGACTGGTGGATTTGAACAGGCCAACTTTGTGGTAAGTAGTCCAGTGCATATGCTACAGTACCACAATAGGTCTCCTTCATATGTATAGTTATGTAAAATTAGATAATTTAGTGCTATGGTCATCTATGTTACAATGAAGTACTGCGGGTGGAAGTTAGGTTAGAGTGGGCTCAAAGGAGAGTTGAGGAGAGGACAGGAAAACAATAGTATTCAATGAGACATATCTGTACTTGAGGAAGTTTTTGAGAATGCACACAATGCTTGTATACAATGTACTCATTGAGCTGAATGGTGGCAATCCAGACCAGAAAGGTGGGGTTGATATTCCATGCTTGGGGGCAAGTCCTTTTCCTCTTATGAGGCAATGAATTGCTTCACAGAAAGTAATTTGGCCTTTCTCTTGGGTTGCTGAGAGATAATCTTTGCAAATTGCTGAGTTATTGAAGTTCCTTTTATAATCTAGACCTAAAGACTATACTGGTAGATTTGAGCTAATGAATGAGGGGCTGGATAATCTAGAAGTTTCATCTTATATCTTGTTATCAGCTGACCTCAGGAAGAAAGGAGAGCAAGATTTAGTCATGCTTATGCAATAAGGACCCAATCCTAACTACACAATGAAAACAATAAAAGCACTGGAGCAGGACGCTCTAAGAGTTTCTTGGTTGTTGAAAGGTGTTAATAAATATAGGGGAGGGTAGTTGAAAGGTGTTAATAAATGTGGGGGAAGGTAGTTGAAAGGTGTTAATAAATGTGGGGGAAGGTAGTTGAAAGGTGTTAATAAATGTGGCGCTCTAGGTACTGTGTTGGTAGTCTTTTCAGAATTCATCTCATGCATGTTTTCTCTATGTGGATCCTACTTTGTATCCTTTTGCTATAATAACTCTGCAATGGTAAGTATAGTTTCTTCTGTGAGAATTAATGAACCCAAAAGAGTGTTGGTACCCCATAGGTGAGAGTGAGGTAATTCACAGGTGACCCCTGAGAAATGGGGATATGGACAATCTTCAGTTTGGACATTATATATACGTTGGCTTTTATCTACAAGTTTCTTTACACCCAGCAGAAGGAAGAGCTCTGTTGTTCTATGACAATAAATTATTTCAAATACTACCTACACATCATACTTTATATAAAGTACAAACTTCATTCACATCATGCTGACTTGGTGAGTCTGATTTCCTTCCAGACTCACAGAACGTCAGATATAGAGGACTGGGATGTAGGTCAGCAGCATTAACTATTGTCCCCCAGTACCTGTAACTAAACCAAGTGTGCCCAGAGAAAGCCCTCAACACACACATGATGAGATGGATGTTAGTGCAGTTGAGGATGATTTTTCTTTATTTTTCAGAACAGGACCAATTCAGTGAAGACACTGCGATCTTTGTTTATTAACAACACCATGGAGAATTCACCCAATGACGAAGTCTTGACAAGGGAGTCTCTGGTCTCCAAAATCTTAGAGGACCCGGTTCCAGAGAGCCCTGCCATGTTTCACTAAGTCCTTCGAGTGAGAGCTTGGAACCAGCCTCTGTCTCTCTGAATGCCTCCCTGTCCTGAAAAACCAAGAGTTCCCATGTTGCTGTGGTTGATAAGAGCCATTGAATTGGTTCTGACTCATAGTGACTCTATATAGGGTTTTTGTGGAGTGGCTGGTTGGGATTGAATTACCTACATGCAGTTAGCAGCCCAGTGTTTATCTTACAGCATCATCCCAGGACCCCAGGAGGTCCTGAATTTCCCTGGACACCTAAGGGTGCAGTTTTCACTGCTTTGTCTTTGCAATGGAGAATACTAGATATTGAAAAACTCTGTGGCCTGACATCTGAGAAGCAACAGGCACAGATCCATGTATAGTGACAAAGTCCCCCTGCCTCTGTTTTCCCCTGTTTTTCTGTCGATGGACCTGAAATAAATGATGGCACTCTCATTTCTTTTTCTTCATATCTGATGTAACTTTCAATGCTGTTATCAGCCTCAGATGAGTTTGGGCTTAACAGTTGTGGTGGTCATGGGTTTTCAAGATAGGATGGCAGGGGACAAGCTGAGTCTGGTGCATACTACCAGGAACTGGGAGAAGAATGGACATTTTTGGGACTGTTCATATCCTGGTTAAGACTTTGCCATGGGAATTCAACATTCTTGAAATTTCTACCACCAGAATTTAAGGGAACGGTTTGATTCTTGACCTCACTAGGTCCCTCCCTACATTTGATTGCATTTGACTCAGAACCACACTGGGGAAATTTGAGGTACCCCACTTTATTTCCTGTTTTCCATGTTTAGAGTATTCTTCTATGACAATAGTTCAAACCTACATGGCACCATTTTGCCATATGTGTTACAGAGCTCTTATTTTGAGTTAAGTGATATATTGTTAGGTGCCACAGAGTCTATTTCGACTCATAGTGACCCTACACACAACAGACCAAAACACTGTCTGGTCCTGTGCCATCCACACAATTGTTGCTATGCTTGAAGCCATTGCTACTGCCACTGTGTCAATCCATCTCATTGGAATTTTCTTCTTTTATGATGTCCCTCCACTTTACCAAACATGATGTCCTTCTCTAACATATCCAAAGTATGATAGATGAAGTCTCGCCATCCTGGCTTATAAGGGGCATTCTGGCTGTACTTCCAACACAGATTTGTTTGTTCTTCTGTCAGTCCATGGTGCATTTAATATTCTTCTCCAACACCATAAATCAAATGCATCAATTCTTCTATGGTCTTCCCTATTCATTGTGCAATTTCACATGAATATAAAGCTATTAAAGATATCATGAGTTGGGTCAGTTACATCTTAGTCCTCTAACTGATAACTTTGCTCTTGAACAATGTAAAGAGGTCTTGTGCAGCAGTTTTACCTAATGCAATACATCATTTGATTTCTTGACTGCTGCTCCCATATGTATTGATAGTGGATCAAAGAAAAATGAAGTCTTTGACAACTTCAATCTTTTCTCCATTTGTCATGATGTTATTAATAGATCCAGCTGTGAGGATTTTTTCTTTACATTGACCTGAAACGCATACCTAAGGTGTGGTCTTTATCAGTAAGTATTTGAAGTCTTCTACACTTTCTGCAATCACATGTTGTTAATTTGCCTTCTCTGCTAGTGTAGTGGTTACGAACTGGGCTGCTAATATCAAGGTCAGAAGTTCAAAACTACCAGCTTTTCCATGGAAAAAAGATGAGGCTTTATGATCCTTTAAAGGTTTACAGCCTTAGAAACCCTGTACATGGTTGCTATGAGTAGGAACTGACTCCACAGCACACCAACAACATCCCCAAGAAGGAGAGGTGGACTATTTCTGAACATTTTGTTACAGGAAACATTTTTAATAGCAGTGGAACACCGTCAGTGAGCATCAGAATGTTGAATATTGACACATGAATAGCACCAGAATATTGTCAGATATAGTGCCAAAAAATGAGTCCTTCATGCTGTAAGGCATTCAGAATACAACTGGGGAAGAGCTGCCTCTTCAAAGTAGAGTTGACATGATGATGCAAATGGAGTAAAGCTTCAGGGACCTTAATTTGCTGATGGGACAAAACTCAAAATAAGGAGAAACTGTTGCAAACATCCATTAATGCTCAGAAGATTGCATGTTTGAAGTTTAAATCCAGGAAAGTTGGAAGTCATCAAAAATGAAATGGAACACTTAAACATTGATATCCTAGGCATTAGTGACCTGAAATTCATTGGTGTTAGCCATTTTGAATGTGATAATCACATGATCTACTATCCAGTAATGACAAATTGAATAGGAATAACATCACAGTTATCAACAAAAAGAACATTCCAAGACCTATCTTGAAGTGTAACACTTTCTATTATAGGATAATATCTATATACTTACAGGAAGAACAATTAATACCATTATTACTCAAATTAATGCACCAAATACTAAAGCCAGTGATAATTAAATAGAAGAATTCTACCAACTTCTTCAGTCTGAAATTGATCAAACATGCAATCAAGATGTATTGATAATCATTGGTGATTTGAATGCAAAGGTTGGAAACAAAGAGGAATGATCAGTGATTGGAAAATATGGCCTTGGTGATAGAAAAGATTTTGGAAAACACATGATAGAATTTTTCAAGACCAATGACTTCTTCGTTGCAAATATCTTTTTTTTAATCAAAACATAAAAGATGACTATAGATATGGACTTAATTAGATGGAATACAGAGAAATCAAACTGACTACCTATGTGGGAAGAAACAGTGGAAAAGACCAAGATAATCAGCCAAAACAAGACCAGGAGCAGATTGTAATTGTTCCCATGCAAGCTAATTCTGAACCTGAGGAAAATTGACCTTGAACATATCCCACCTGAATTTAGAGAACATCTCAAGAACAGATTTGATTCATTAGACACTAATTATGGAAAACCAGAAGAGTTATAGGATGACATCGAAGAATATCATGCAAAAAGTAAGCAAAAGGTCATTAACAAGAAAAGAAACAAGGAAAAGACCAAAATGGATGTCAGAAGACACTCTGAAACTTGCTCTTCAGTGTAGAGATGCAAAAGACTGTGAAAAAAAAAAAAATGAGGCGGTAAAAGAGATGAAGATAAAATTTCAAAGGGTAGCTCAAGAAGACAAAATCAAATATTCTAATGAAATATGGATCTCTGAGAGTTAGAAAACCAAAAGAGAATGTCATACTCAACATTCCTCAAGCTGAAAGAACTAAGGGAAAAATTCAAGCTTCAACTTGCAACACTGAAGGATTGTCAGGCAAAATATTGAATGATGCAAAAAGCATCAAAAGAAGATGAAAAGAATACACAGAATACCAAAAGTAAATGGCCATTGTTCAACAAATTCAAGAGGTAGCACATGATCAAGAGCCAATGACACTGAAGAGAGAAGTACAAGTTGCACCAAAGGCATTGGTAAATGACAAGGCTCCAGTAATTGATGGAATATAAATAGAAATCTTTAAACAAACTGATGCAGCACTGGAGGAACTCACTCATCTGTGCCAAGAAGTTTGAAAGACAGTTACCGGGCCAAATGATTGATAGAGATTCATATTTGTGCCCATTCCAAAGAGAGGTGACCCAAGGGAATGTGAAAATAATCAGATAATATAATTAATATCATATAAGGAAAATTTGCTAGAGATAATTAAAAAATGGCTGTAATAGTACATTGCCAGGGCTCTACCAGAGGTCCAAGTAAAATTCAGATGAGGATGTGGAATGAAGAATTTCATTGCTGACATAAGCTGAAAGTAGATAATACCAGAAAGCTGTTTGTTGTTGTTGATACATGCCTTCAGGTCAGTTCCAACTAATAGAAACCATATATAAGTCTTCTGAAGAGCAATTGCTGAGTTTGAACTGTCCTCCTTGCTGTTCAAATCAAATTTGTGGTCCAGTGCTTATCCTACAGCACAAAACTAGGACTCCCAGTCTGATCATGTTCCATAGACACCCATAGACGTGGAGATGAGAGAGAGAAGAGGAAGGGCTGGTTGGTCCAAAGTATTGTGAGACCTGGGTTCTCTTGAGCCCATGGAAAAAGACATAGCCACGGAGGGCTAGAGCTGAGAATGAAGCATCCAGCTGATATGAAATGAGGGGAGATGCACAAGAATTCCCAAACTTGCAGATAGCACCTATTTGACCTAGCTTTGATGGCTTGAAGATCACAACTCCACTAAAAGAAGATTTTTAAAAAATTATAAAGGAAACAAGTGTAAATTGCTACAATTTGATGAACTTGCACTATACTTATGATGTAGTAGCTCAAAATACCAATTGAGAGGTAAGACGTCTTCATCCTACCCTTCTGTATGCAGGAATGATAGGGATGGGCAAGTTAGACATTGGCTACCTAAAATGAGGGGGGGGGGGCGGCATGCATAATGGCACAAAGCGACTGACTTAAAAATTTTCAAGAGGGAACTCAGAGTGTGCGGGGGAAGGTAGCCTCCCCGCTGAATGGTTTTCATTTTGTCTAGACATGTCTGGTGAAAGCACATGAGGATAAGATTCTTTTTTTTAAATTTTATTTTAAGGTTTTAATTGTGGATTGAGTGAAAGTTTACAGGGCACATCATCAGTTTCACATTCAACAATTCATATAACTTGTTTCATTACATTGATTATAATCCC
>NW_006408757.1:1891810-1904726 GCF_000296735.1 Chrysochloris asiatica
AAGTGTCTATTTTACAATAGTAGGCAAGGGAAACTAATATTCATAAGGCAGTCAAGGATTTTAGTATTATTTACCCTCTTCAAGCTATATCTAGATCCCTGTATCCCAGAGCCTTGTTGTTCCAAGGTTGAGTATGCATCACTATTTATCTCTGTCCCAATAAGCCTTTGCAAACCTGTCTCAGGGTTCCCTTATCTATCTTGTTCTTCTACCTCCTCCCCTCTTCTTGTATTGCCCTCCGCAACACCCAAAATAACCACCCTCACCCCAAGTTTTTTGTTTTGTTTTGTTTTTTAATCTTCCTCTACTCGAGCCATTGAAGTTAGGTCAAATGGGTACTATCTGAAAATTTGGGCGTTCTTGTGCATCTCCCTTTACTTCATATCGGCTGGACGCTTCACTCTCAGCTCTGGCTCTCCATGGCTATGTCCTTGTCCATGGGTTCAGGAGTCTCCAGGTCTCACCATACTTTGGACCAATCAGCCCTTCCTCTTTTCTCTTTCATTTCCAAGTCTATGAATGTATTCGAACTAAGCCCTTAACTTCGTTGCTGCCTTTCCCCTACTTCCTCTCACGAGTAGACCAAAGTGGTCACCAGTAAACTTATATGCCTACTGGTGTGTTCATTTTGAGTTTCAGTCTTGGTGGGGATTTTTCCTGAAGGGATTTAGTTGCTTGCCTTGATGACTCCCAGTGAACAACTTGCTTGTTCTTGTAATAGCCAATCAGACTGACATTTTTATTTTGGATTTTTCCTGCTGGTCTTTCTTTCAAGAAGTATCTTCTGTTCCTCTAGCTGCTCCAGGATGGTCTGCCTGTCCTTTCCAGTGGGTATATCCCACCTCAGAAGGTTATAGATGGGGCTCAGGATTCCATCTAAGGTCCTATACACTACAAAGTCTCCACAAAAATCCTAATTCACTGAGCAATTTTTAGAGCCCCTTTTAGGTATTCCAATTCATTATAGGCTGAAGACGGGCTTACAAACTTTCTGTAATCATGTTTCCCAATATTCCTTTCTATCCCACTCAAATGTCTATTTTTACAATAGTAGGCAAGGGAAACCAATATTCATAAGACAGTCAAGCATCTTAACATTATTTCCTCTTTTTTTATTCATTCCGACTATGCCCCAATCCCTGTATCACGGAGCCGTGGTGTTCTAAGATTGAGCATACATCATTATTTATTTATCTTTGTCCCATTTAACATGCAAACCTGCCTGAGTTTCCCCCTATCTACCTTGTTCTTCCATCCCCTTCCTCCTTCTTGAATAGTGCCCTTGCCAACGTCCAAGCTATGATGTGTTTATCCCCTACCCTGTTCTCTACCATCCAGGTCCCTTCCACCCCTGGTAACCAACAAATTATTTTTTCCCCCTTTTAGTATGGGAGCTCTGGTAGCATAGTGGTTATGAATCGGGCTGTGAACCACAAGGTCAGCAGTTTGAAACTACCAGCTGTTCTGCAGGAGAAAAATGAGGCTTTCTGCTCCCATAAAGATTTGCAGCCTCAGAAACCCTGTACAGCGTCTCTATGAGTCAGAACCGACTCCACGGCACATAACAACAACAACAACATCTTTTCTTAAGCTTTTATAATAATGGTCTTATGAAATATTTGTCCTTTTGTGACTGACTGATGTGGCACTGTGGGTTAATGCGCTAGACTGCAAAGCTGTTTGAACTGCAAGGTCAATGGTTCATGCTCACCAGCTGCCCCTCGGAAACCCTATACAGGGCCATATGGGTCAGAACTGACTCTACGGCACTTCACAACAACAACAATTTCACTCAGCATGATGTCCTCAAGGTTCATTCATGTTATGTGGTGGCTTACAACTTAACTTGTTATTCTTCAAGGCAGCATAATATTCCATTGTGTGTACGTACCAACATTTATGTATCCATTCTTCAATTGATGGGCACTTAGGCTGTCTCCATCTTTTTGCTACTGTGAATAGTGCTGCAATAAACATTGGTGTACATATATCTACTCGTGTCCTGACTCGTATTTCTTGTGAATATATACCAAGTAGAGGAATTGCTCTGTCATAAGGTATTTCTATTTCTAACTTTCTGAGGAAGTGTTGTTTTCCAGAGGCTTGCAGGGTATACCCTTTGGTTGGTTAATGATGCATGGAGGTGATTGTAACCATGACAATAAAACAATATATGATAGGATAAATGTAAAGCTAATGTTCTCCCATGTAAACTATCACATAATTCACAATAAAATAATAAAAAAAGAAAAAAAAACATGTGGAAATATCTAATCGTTTAAACAACAAAGGGGTACATTTTGCAAGCCAGCATCCTGCCTGCCAACACACAGCCCTTCTCTTTCCATGAGTCTAGAGTCCTCAATTGCTCTATCTTTCCATGCTGTCACCTATGCCTCTGTCTCTGGTGTCTCTACTGCCTCTGGTGTCCCTGCTTCTCTGGTTATGTTCCTACATTCCACTCATGCTCTTCCCTCCTGATGGTCCTAGGGTGCTGTGTCTCTGGAACTACTCCCCCCTTTTTGTTATTCACTATTGAATCTTACGAATCTTATCCCCATCTCTTTTCACCAGAGCCATCTATACAAGATGAACATTTTTCAGTGGGGATTCTACCTTCTCCCCCTTGCTCTAAAACTAAACTCCCTCTTGAAAACTTGTAAGCCAGTCATGTCATGCCTTTATGGTAGCCCCCTCCCCAATTTCAAGTAAACAATGTCTAAGTAACCCATCCTTATTAACCCTGTGTACTAAGAAAAGAGGCTTGATTCTTGATGTGAAGACTCCTTCCCTCTTGGTTAATATTTGGAGAAATATTAATTCTCTTAACTGTTGTGCAGTTGTCTATTTCATGATTCAGTTCTGTTATATTATTTTGTATATCTTTCATTGTGTGCATATACATTTATTATAGTCATGCCTTTGTTTATTGACTTTCTTGGAATTGACTCAACAGCACTTAATAATAATAACAACAGTAACAATCATTATACAACTGAGTTTCAAAAATTTTGTGGAAAAAGTCCAGTATCTATTTTTTTGTTTAAGTTTTTATTGTGAATTGAGTGATACTTTACATGGGAGAACATCAACATTACACTCACCCTATTGTATTTCATTTCATTGCAATGATTTACAATCTCCTCCTTGCATCATCAAACAACCAGAGGGTACACCCTCAAACCTGCCCCCTAACCATCAGCACACAACCCCTCTCCCTTCCTGAGTACAGAGTCCCCAGCGGATCCATCTCTCCACTTCATCATCTCTGCCTCCATCTCTGGTGTCACTGCTTCTTTGATAAGGTCCTGCACTCTGCTCTTCTCCCTTGGTGGTCCCAAGGTTCTACACTCCTGGACTGCAAAATCAACCACTCCCCTCCTTTTGTTATAAAATGTCTACTTTTACATTTGCAACACTCACAGTCAATCCTGCTAGCAATTATTCACTATTGAACCATAATAATCTTATCCCCATCGCCTTTCATCAACCCCATTCAGACAAGTTGGAAGTCATTCAGTGGATATTCTACCTTTTGCACCCTTCTGGAACTAGGTTCCCTCTTGAAAGATTGTAAGCCAGTCATTTTGTGCCTTTGTAGCTCCTCCAATACATCCCTACATTTTGTATAGCCAATATCTAAGTTGCCCATTACTGTCAACACTGTGTACTGAGGGGGTGGGAATGTTCTTCACTGTAAATATTTGTTCTCTCTCTTGAGCTACTACATCCATCAGTATAGGTCATGTTCATCAAATTGAAGCAGATTACTCTTTTTTTTTTTCCCTCTTCTTTCTTCCTCTAGCCGAGTTCTAATCATCCAGCCATTGAAGCCAGGTCAGGTGGAGACTATCTGCAATTATAGGTGTTCTTGTGCATCTTGCCTCACTTCCTATCTGCTGGATGCTTCACTCTCCACTCTAGTCCTCTATGGCCATGTCCCTGTGTCGGGGTCCAGGAGTCCCTAGGTCTCACCATACTGCTGACCAACCAGGTCTCAAAACAGGTTGACAGGAATCTATTGACTGTAGTGGGATATAGCTCACAACTTCATTGCTATTTCCCTCCATTTCCCCTTATTGGTAGACCAACGTGGTTGCCAGCAAGACCACATGACTGCTTGTGTATTCCCCTTAAGTTTCAGTCTTGGAAGAAGGTTTGCCCAGAGGGGATCCAATTGCTTGCTTTGATGGCTCCCAGGAGAACAACTTGCTTGTTCTCGTAGTTGTTAAATACACTGCTGTTATTGCTTTTTTTTTTCTCCCTTCTAATCTTTCTTTCAAGAAGTCTCTTCTGGGAGGCACGGCTTGATGGTGGCTAGGGTAGAGGTGCAGTGAGGTTCATCATCAGCAATACCACAGAATGCCAGGCAAAACAGATTCAGGGCAGAGCTCCAAAACTTGGAATGACATAGGTAGGAATATTTTAAATTTTGAAGGCTTATAGCTAGTGGAACTTGAATCGGAAGTAAGAAATCACGTACTTTTAAATCTGCTGGGCTCGGCAGCCCAGAGCCAACAACTTGGGCAAGACCATATGGCAAGACCAAGCGGGGGAACAGACACACCATAGAAAAATGCTGAGGGAACTTCGGAGCAAAGGTTGACAATATGCCTTGTCAGTTTTGCTTTGTTCTAATTTTCTTTTCTTTTCTTTTCTTGGTATCTGTTCATTGGCCCACCACTGTTTGTGCACTTTCATTCTGGTATTAGATGAGGTGCCTGAGCTAATGGACACCCCCTACCCTCACCACTGGTGGGTTATTCAGACACATATGTGCACAGATACTATCAGTACAAGAGCCAGCCCTGAACTGGTTTTTTTGTTGTTGTTTGTTTGTTGTTGTTGTTGTTGTTGTTAAATACGGAGAAAGCCAAAACAAGGGGTTTGGAAAGGGAAAGAGAGTTTAAAAACAAAACTGGCCAAAAAATAAATTAAATCCTGAGGCATAGCATAACAACCAACAGTGGGATCTTGAAATCTATCAGACAGCTTTGAAGGCAAGAACCTGAAAGAGGACATTAAAGTCATACTCATATCAGGCTACAGATTTTTTATTTTCTTCTCTCCCTCTTATCCCTTTTCTGAGATTATAGACTACAGCATACAGTCAAGATTTTTTTGTTTTTGTTATTGTGTTGCGTTGTTGTTTTTCTTTTTTCTTGTTTTTTTGCTGTTGCTGTTTTGTTGTTTTATGCTCCCCCGATACCTTTGGGGGACTCTTTCTTTCCCTATACTACACAAGAAAAGACAACTGCTGCCATATAGTCAAGCAACAATCACACTCTATAAAACACCAAAATCCAGGCAAAAATCAATACCAACTGCCACATACTAGGGAAGCAGACAACACCTGTGAAAGTTACTCTGAGTTAAGCAATAAGAAGAGTGAAAAGGGAAGTCCACATCCTGATCACATCTTCCTGGAAGCATTAAGAAAGCATAAAAAAAATACCTAAACACATACTCGATTATATTAAGGCCATAGATAAACACTAAACATGTCCGAGAAGCAAAAGTAGATGACCATATCAACACATGTCTAGAAAAAAGATAAAATGTCTGAGACAAAATGACCTAGAGGTAGACCTGGACAACATTCTGGAAAGAGGATAGGCCTTGGAATTCAGAAAAATGATTATAAAATGTTTGAAAACACTTTACAATGGAGTTGAGAAAAATAATGAAGTCAGGAAAGTGCTCAAGGAACAATCAAATAAGATAGATACAGCATTGGAAATAATTCAGAACCTACAGAAAGAGGTCCGGGCAATCAATAATAGAATATCAGAAATAGGCAATGCACTGAAAGGGCAAAGGAGTAGAATAGACAAGATGGAAGGCAGAACCAGTGAGCTAGAAGACAAATCTCTCAAAAACACTAAGATAGAAGAACAAACAGAAAAAAGGATAAAAAATTCTGAAGAAGATCCATGTTGAACAACATGAAGAGGAATAACTTAAGAATTATTGGCATTCCAGAACATGAAGAGTTACGCAAGTCCACAGAGGAAGTTGAAGAACTGCTGGAAGAAAATTTCTCTAACACCCTGAAAAGTGAAAAGATAAACATTCAAGAAGCTCGACAAACCCCAGGAAGGATAGACCCCAAAAGAAAATCACCAAGACATATTATAATCAAGTGCTCCAAAATCAAAGATAAGGAGACACTCCTGAAAGCAGTTAGGAAACAGAGAAGTGTTACAAACAAAGGCAAGCAAGTCAGATTAAGCTTGGATCTCTCAGCAGAACCAATGCAAGCAAGAAGGCAATGGGGAGACGCATATAAAACCCTGAAAAAACAAAAACAAAACAAAACAAAAAAACCCTGCCAACCAAGATTCCTTTATTCAGCAAAGCTATCAAGTAAATATGACAGTGTAATCACAACTTTCCATGATAAAACAGAAGCTAAAGAATTTTGCCAAAGCCAAACCTGAGTTACAAAACATCCTAAAGGGGGTTCTGTGGACTGAGAACCAACAAGAACAAACAACAATCAGAGCTTGAAATGCATGACAGCACTTCCCAGAACTAAATCAACAGAATGAAGAGTTGAGAAGAGAACAAAACTATAAGAATAAACTCAGAGAATCTGGGAGGTTAGTCTATGATCAAAACAATTACAATGTAAAAGAAAGTAAACACGTAGAAACAGAGATCCAGATGGTGAGAAGATCAGGTAGATTACAGGATAAAATTGTTGTTGTTGTTGTGAAGTGCCATCGAGTCGGTTCCAACCCATAGCGACCCTGTATAGGGTTTCCGAGGAGCAGCTGGTGAGCTTGAACCACCGATGTTGCAGTTCAAACAGCTTTGCAGAATAGACTGCACTAAACGGAGGGAAATGTTAATGGATTATAAGGTAACCTCAAAGAAAATTAACACTTCACAACATACCAAGAAAATGAAAATCCAAGAAGAACTTGGAAACATAAAAACCATGAGGAAACTCACAAGAAAGAACACAAAAAGCATGAACTCAAGAAAGGCAGACACACAGAACAAAGAAAGCAGCAACGTCACAAAGAAACAAACATAATGTCAGCAATTAATCCCTACCTATCAATAATTACACTGAATGTAAATGCATTAAATGAACCAATTAAGCGATGGAGGGTGGCAGAATGGATAAGAAAACAAGATCCTTCACTATGCTGTCTACAAGAGACACATCTCACACACAGAGACAAAAACAGATTAAAAGTCAAAGGATGGAAAAAAATATACCAAGCTAATTGCAATAAAAACAGAACAGGAGTGGCAGTACTAATCTCTGATAAAATAAACTTTAAGGCAAAAGCCAGCATAATAGATAAAGATGAACATTATCTCATGGTTAAAGGGACAATTGAACAAGATGAAATAACCATAATAAATATCTATGCTCCCAGTGAAAGATCAAAATATATAAAACAAACTCTAATAGATTTGAAGAAAGAAATAGATGAATCTACAATAATAGTGGGTGGTTTTAATATACCACTTTCAAAAATGGATAGAACAACCAGAAAGAAACTTGACAAAGACACAGAAGAACTAAATAACACAATCAGCCAACTGGACCTCATAGAGGTGTACAGAGCATTCAACCCAACAATAGCACAATACACGTTCTGTTCCAGTGCACATGGAACATTCTCCAGAACAGACCATGTCTTATGCCACAGAACAAGTCTCCATAAATTTAAAAAATACAAAATACTACAAAGCATCTTCTCAGACCACAATGCTTTCAAATTAGAAATCAACAATACGAAGACCAAGGAAATAAAGTCTAATACATGGAAACTGAATAAAAACCAGCTGAAAAGTGACTGGGAAGTAGAAGAAATTAAATGTGAACTCACAAAGTACCTGGAAACAATTGAGAACGAATGCACAGCATACCAAGATCTTTGGGACACGGCAAAAGTGGTGCTGAGAGGACAATTTATTGCAATAAATGCATACATGCAAAAAGAAGAAAGAACCAAAATTAACACATTAACACAGCATCTACAACAATTAAAAACAGACCAACAGAGGGCACCTACAGCCACCAAAAGAAAAGAAATAATAAAGATTAGAGCAGAAATAAATGAGACAGAAAACAGAAAAACTGTAGAAAGAATCAACAGGACAAGAAGCTGGTTCTTTGAAAGGATTAACAAAATTGACAAACCATTGGCAAATCTTACAAAAGAAAAGAAGGAGAAGACACAAATAACATGCATTACAAACTACATGGGTGATGTCACAACAGAACTAAAGGAAATCAAAAGGATAATAACAGGATACTTTGAAGAGTTGTACTCCAACAAATTTGAAACTTTAGCAGAGATGGACACATTTTCAGAAAAACATGACTTACCTAAACTTACACAGAGAGTGAAATAAAAAACTTGAACAGACCTATAACAAAATAAGAAGTTGATCAGGTCATCGAAAAACTCCCAACCAAAAGAAGTCCAGGCCCAGATGGCTTCACTGATGAGTTCCAGCAAACATTCAGGGAAGAGCTGTCACCAATTCTACTCAAATTATTCCAGAATATAGATTAGGATGGAAAACTTCCTAATACATTTTATGAAGCAAGCATAACCCTCATACAAAAACCAGGGGGAAAATGTCACTGAGACATAAAATGATAGACCAGTATGCCTCATGAACATAGGTGAAAAAATTCTCAACAAAATCCTAGCCAACAGAATCCAGCAGCACATCAAAAAGGTGGGATTCATATCAGGGATGCAAGGATGGTTCAACATTAGAACAATGATCAACATAATTCTCCATATAAATAAGAAAAAAGAAAATAATCACATGGTCATATCAATTGATGCAGAAAAGGCATTTGACTAAATCCAACATCAATTATTGATAAAAACACTCAACAAAGTAGGAATTGAAGGGAAACTCCTCAACATAATTAAGGGCATATGTACAAAACCAACAGCCTACATTACTCTCAATGGAGAGAAACTGAAAGTCTTCCCTCTGCAAACAGGAACCAGAAAAGGATGCCCTTTGTTACCACTCCTATTCAATATTGTGCTAGAAGTTTTAGCAAGAGCTATATGGCAAGACAGGGAAATTAAAGGCATCCAAAGTGGTAAGAGGAAGTAAAACTCTATTTGCAGATGATATGATCCTATACGTAGAAAACCCCAAAGACTCAGTTAAAAAAAAAAAAAAAAGCTACTAGATCTCATTGGAAGATTCAGCAAAGTGGCAGGATATAAGACCAACATAGAAAAATGAGTTGGATTCCTCTATTCCAAAAATGACAGCTCTGAAAAGGGCACTAGGAAATCAATACCATTTACAATAGCCGCATGAAGGATGGAATACCTAGAAATAAATGTAACCAGAGAAACAAAGAACTTATACAAAGAAAACTACAAAGCACTACTACAAGAAACCAAAAGAGACCTACAAAAATGGAAGAATATACCATGCCTAGGATAAGAAGACTTAACATTGTGAAAATGTCAGTACTGACCAAAGCAATTTACACATGTAATGCAATCCCAATCCAGATTCCAACAACATTCTTCAAAGAGATGGGGGAAAAAACTACAAACTTTATACAGAAAGAAATAGACCCAGGATAAGCAAAGCACTGCTCAAGAATCAGAATAAGGTTGGAAACCTCTCAGTGCCCGACTTCAAAATTTATTACAGGGCTACAGTGGTCAAAACAGCGTGGTACTGGTACAATGAAAGATACATTGATCAATGGAACAGAATCAAAATCGCAAAAATTAAACCATCCTCATACAGCTAACTGATATTTTACAAAGTACCCAAGTATATTGCGTGGGAGCTGATAAGTCTCTTCAATAGACGGTGCTGGCAGAACTGGAAAACGATATGCAAAAGATTGAAACAAGACCTTCACCTCACGTCTTATACAAAAACCAACTCAACATGGTTTAAAGACCTAAATGTGAATCCCAGAATTATGAAGGCTATCAATGAAAAAATAGGGACAAATGTGAGGGCACTAATTCAGGGAATACACAGACTACTAAGCATTCTGAAAACTATACAAGCAAAAGTAGACTAAATAGATGATAGGGACATACTAAAAAAATTCAAAACTTATGTGCATCAAAAGTCTTCACCAGAAGAGTATAAAGGGAACCCACATAATGGGAAAAAATCTTTTGCAATGACACATCAGACCAAGGACACATTTCTAAAATATATAGGAAACTACAACACCCTTCCCTTCAAGGAGCTCTGGTAGCGTAGTGGTTACGAATCGGGCTGCGAACCATAAGATAGCGTATCGAAACTACCAGCTGCTCCATGGGAAAAAGATGAAGCTTTCTGCCCCCGTAAAGATTTACAGCCTCGGAAACCCTGTTCAAGGTCGCTATGGGTCAGAACCAACTCGATGGCACTTCACAACAACAACAACACTTCTACAAGAAAACAACAAATAACCCAATTAAAAAATGGGCACAGGACATGAACAGACACTTCACCAAGGAGGAGATCCAGGTAGCCAACAAACATATGAAGAAATGTTCACGATCACTAGCCACTATTGTTGCTGTTGTTAAGTATTGCGGAGTTGACTCTGACTCATAGTGACCCTGCACAGGGTTTCTGAGGCTGTAAATCTTTACGGGAGCAGAACACATCATCTTTCTCCTGCGAAACCACTGGTAGTTTCAAACTGCTGACCTTGATGTTGGCAGCCCTACTTGTAATCACTATGGTACCAGAGAGAGATGCAAATAAAAACAACAATGAGAAAACATCTCACATTAGCAATAAGAGCAAAGATCAAAAAAGTAGAGGACAATAAATGCTAGTGAGGATATAGAGAGACTGGGACGTTCCTGCATTGCTGGAGCTCCTACAATTGTAAAATTGTCCAACCACTCTGGAAAACAATATTCCGCTTCCTCAGAAGGTTGGTAATAGGAATATCTTTTGATCCAGCAATTCCTCTACTGGGTATTTACCCACAAGAAATATGAGCCATAACATGAGTAGATATATGCACACCAATGTTCATGCAGCACTATTTACAATAGCAAAAAGATGGAGACAGCCAAAGTGCCCATCAGCTGAAAAATGGATAAACAAACTGTGGTACATGCACACAATATAATATTATGCTATCTTGAAGAATAATAAGGAAGCTGCAAGCTACCATATAACAGATGAACTTTGAGGACATTATGTTGAGTGAAATCAGTCAGTCACAAAAGGAGAAATATTGCATAGGACCACTACTGTAAAAGACTAAAAAAAGAACCCATACTAAAGTGGGTGGGGATTCTTTGCTCGTAACCAGGATGTGGGTTGTGGGGTGAGGGGAGGGAGAGGAAGGTGGAGTACAGGGAGGGAATAGACAAAGGATAGTTTGGGTGCTAGGGAGGGGGCAATGCACAATAAGAGGTAGGGGAATGGAAGAACAAAGCGGGTGGGAAAACAATTAGGCAAGTTTGAATGGGCTAAGTGGGACAGAGGTAAATAATGATGTACGCACGACTTTGGGACAACAGGGCTTTGGGATACATGGATTGAGACATGGTGGAATGGGGAAAAGGGAGGAAATAATGTTAAGATGCTTGGCTGTAATTTGAATCTTGGTTTCCCTTTCATGCCATTATAAAATAGACACCTGAGGAGGAGAGAAAGGAATATCCAGAAATATCACTAAAGAAAGCTTGTAAATCTGTCTTCTACCTATAACTGATTGGAAGATCTAAAATGGGACTTCAGTGTGTGCAGTGAAGGAGGCTTTCTGCAGAGCCTCTGTATTACATAAGACCATACTTGGAAGCCTGAACCCATCCAGAATCTTCCGAGATTGGAAATTTCCATTTGAAAGGACAAGCAGACCAGCATGGAGCAGCTAGAAGAACAGAAGATACTTCTTGAAGAAAGAATGACAATGACAGGAAAAATACAAAACAATAAAGACAATCTGACTGATTACTACAAGAACAAACAAGTTGCTCCCCCAGGAGACATCTAGGTAAGTGGTCGGATCTCCTCAGGGCAAACTCCCTTCCAAGACAAAGACTCAATGGGAATACACGCTCTCATTGGTGACCATGTTTGTCACCGATAAGAGGAAGTGAAGGAAAAACAGCAATGATGCTGCGAGCTAAGCCCTACAATGTTCATTAGACTCCTGTGAACCTGGGTGGAGACCTGGTTGTTGGCCAGCAGTGTGGCAAGACCTGGGGACTTTTGGGCCCAGAGTCAGTGACATAGCTATGGAGGACTGGAGTGGAGGGTGCAGTGTCCAAAAATAATAAGGGAGGGCATATCCACAAGAGCACCCACACATGCAGATAATAGCCATTTGACCTAGCCTCAATGACTGGATGATCAGAACTCAGCTAGAAGAAGAAAGAGGAAATAAAGAGTAGTCTGATACAATTTGATAAACTTGACCTACATCTATGGATGCAGTAGCTCAAAAGAGAGAACAAATCTTTACAGCAAGGATCATACCCAACCCCTCCATATACAGGGTAGACAGAGAAGGACAACTTGGACATTGGCTATCCAAAAATGGAGGGCTACAAAGGCAAGAAGTGACTGGCTTACAAGCTTTCAAGAGGGAGCCTAGATCCAGAGGGCATGGAGGAAGGCAGAATCTCCACTGGTAGTATCCAACCTGTCTGTGTGGGGCTGATGAATGGAGATGCTGATACAATAGTGAATAGTTTTCATCAGGACTGCTTGTGAGGGTTGGAAATGCAAAGGTAGACATTTTGTAGCAAAAGGAGGGGAGTGATTGGCTTTGCAGTCTAGGAGCAGACATCCCTGGGACTATCAAGGGAGAAGAGCGGAGAGTGGGACCCTACCCAGAGAAACAGTGACGCCAGAGATGGAGGCAGAGATGATGACGTGGAAAGATGGAGTGGCTGGGGACTTTAGACACAGAGAGGGAGAGGGG
>NW_006408757.1:1905672-1914599 GCF_000296735.1 Chrysochloris asiatica
CTTGTTCCCTCTTTTGAGCTACTGCTTACATAGGTGTAGGTCAAGTTCATCAAATTGTATGAGAATACTTTTTTTTTTTTTCCCTCTTCTTTTTACTTCTGGTTGAGCTTTGATCATCCAGTCACTGAAGCCAGGATAAGTGGGTATTATCTACAAGTGTGGGTGTTCTTATGCATATGCCTTCTCTTCTTATCAGCTGGCCGCTTCACTCTCCACTATAGTCCTCTGTGGCTATTTCACAGACTCTGGGCCCAAGACTCCCTAGGTCTTGCCACACTGCTGGCCAACCAGGTCTTCACCCGGGTTCACAGAAGTTTATTGAACGTTGTAGGGCTTAGCTCACCGCTGCATTGCTGTTTTTCCCTCACTTCCCCTTATCATACACCTATAGTCTTATGTAATGCAAAGGCTCCACAGGAAGCCTCCTTCACTGGGCAAATTCTATCCCCAATTTAGGTATTCCAATCACATATAGGCTAAAGATGGACTTGCATGCTTTCTATGGTGATGTTTCTGGCTATTCCTTTCTCTCCCCCTGAAGTGTCTATTTTAGAATAGTACCCAAATGAACACATGATTCAAAAGACAGCCAAGCATCTTAACATTATTTCCCTTAAAATCCAGTATCTTTTAATTCCAAGTGTTCCCAAACTTTTTGAAGCCCCCTTGTATAATATCTTTCCTTGTATCCAATACTGGTTTTGCCTTAAAGTCTGTTTTATCAGAAATTAACATCGCTACTTCTTATTTTTGTTGTTGTTGTTCTTTGCTTGATACTTGTTTTTTCATCCTTTGAAATTTAACTTTTTCTTATCTTTGTGTTTGACGTATGTCTCTTGTATGAAACATATTGCTATGTCTTGCTTTTAAAATCAGTTCTACCACTTTCTGTCTCTTGACAAATGCATTTAAACCTTTACCACTCAATGCAATTATTGATATATATAAATTTACTGATCTAATTTTGTTGTTTGTGTGTGTGTGATTTCTTTGTTCCATATATCTTTCTGTGTTGAGCTCATTTTGTCTTTGATGTTTCTATTTAAGTTAGAAAATTCATTTATTTTGGGATACCCTGTAATGTATAATTTTCTTATGTCCTTTAACACAATATTTCTATCATGACATCTTCTTGACTTTTTCTTCATTTAGAAGTTTTGTAACTAAACCATTTATTCCCTCTCTTTGCTCTGTAGTTGTCCTCATTTATAGATTGATATCTCTGGTTCTGTATTTTCAGACTTGTAGGTTTATTTTATTTTTCAAATATCTTTTATGTTAGCTTCTGGGTGACAATCTGTCATTGTTGATTCTCTAACTGGTCTGGTTTTTTAAATTCCCTTAATTTCTGTTTGTCTACGAAAATCACCTGATTTCGTTGTTTTATTTGAGGAATATGATTCTTGCTTGGCGACCTTCTTTCATCAGTTATGTGGTGCCAGACTGGGTAGAATACTGGATAAAGCACTGCACCACAGGGTCAATTTGAACTGCAAAATCAGCAGTTTAAATTCACACCAGCTGCTCCTTGGGAAACCTATACAGGGTTGATATTAGTTGGAACCGATTAGACTACACTTAAAAACAACAGAGGGGATAGTAGCATTTGCCTAGTGATTGGGGAGGCAAGTGTGGTGGGTATGGTTGGGTAGGGTCATTGGCTCTCAACTGATGGAGAAATGAAAAATAAATAAAGGAAAAAGTGACACAGAGATAGCGTAAGCACTAGCTTCCAAATATAGTGATGTCAGAAACATGGCACTTGATATATGGGAGTGTGTGCCATTGATCGTGGAAGTGGCAAGGGAGGGCATTGCTGGTCACAGAAGAGGCAGGGAGTGAGCACTCACACTGAGGAGGCTGCAATCATGGAGCACATATGACCTGTGAGAACTTGCCTTGCATATGTCTGAGGCTATGGTTGCATGGCACTGTATCTGAAGGAGTACACTGTAGGCTTCCAGAAGAGGTGAAGGGACCGTGGAGTAGAGAGGGGGAGAGGTTGGCTGGGTGGAATACCAGATGAGGGAGCTTCAGTGGAAGTCTTCATTGGTGCCTAGTGGTTGGGGTAACAAGAGATTGTGACTGTGGTCATTCGGAGGTTGTGTAGGCACAACACATGTTACTGTCTTCGTTTCAGGTGTACTCCTGTGTGAATGCAGCTAGTTTTCTGGTTGTTTCCCTAATTCAATCCAAAGAAGGGGTGTTTACAGTAGAATATCTCCAGCTGCCACCCCACAAACCATCCCTGGTGTGTGAGTCCCCCATCAAAAATGATCATGGATCCCGGCCTAGTCTGATTCTTCTGCCTAGACATTGGTGTTCAGGGTTCCAAAGTTGCCATCTATATATGATTTGATTGTTTTTTTTTTTTTGGATCCTTGTTATAAGAAGACCATCACAAATCATCTGACTAGGCCACCATCTTTGACTCTAGTAGACCCATTATGATGCAATATTTTTCTCTCCAATGAGGCACAATCATACTGCAGATCCTTAGAAATGCTTAGAAAGTGGAGACAGATCTCTGAGGAGAGGGGCATGGGATAAGGATGAAAGCAATAGAACTGTTTCATCAGTTATTAAAAGGGTGTTTGAATCCCTAGATGACTTCTCAACTCAGACAAGCAAATGCTCCTCCGTGAGCATAGTGGAACATGGAAGGTTTGCTTTCTAGAGGTTTTTTGTCACAAATACTTGCATGATTTTGTTACTGTTTATTATGTTTTACTTCTATTAACACATTTGTTCTGTCTTTTTTTTTTAGGCCAAGTCTAACACATTCACATATGGCAGTATAAATGTCACAACCTTATTTTTCTTGTAGTTAGATGCAAGGGCTGGGAGACATGAGTTTGTTTTATCAAAGGTGTTAGTTTGTTATTTACTGCAACCTGAAAACTCAGATATTATGACTTCCACTATATTTTAACTAGTAGGATTGTTAGTAAACTTTGTGCCTCTTCATTTTCTTGATTTTTTGGCACTCAGTATGCAATATTGTAGATAAAAGTGCAGGAAAAGCACATGGACTTAACAGAAATAAGGTGATGGGTTGTCTCTATCATTGCTTTCTATTTCAGAAACTGGAGGGAAAGGACACCCATGCAATTCATGGACATTTAAAATACAGTTATAATTTACAGAGACTTAAAAGCACACTGATTAAACTGAGTATTTTCTATTTTAACTTAAGACAGTGTTTCAGAATTATTGTTCATGGCAGTTTTTCATTTCATGTTGTATGACTTGGATTATGGGATCATGTACATATACTAAGAGTGGATGAGAAAAAAAGCTGACTCAAATACCTCTCCATAGATACTTTATTTATCTAGTGATGCTATAACAGGAATATCACATATCACAGTGGACGGCTTTAAGAAACAAATATAAATTTATTTTCTCACAGTTCAGTAGGCTGCAAGTCCAAATTCAGACTGCCAGATTGAAGGGAAGACTTTCTTTCTCTGTTGGTTCTGGAAAAAGGTTCTTGATTCTTCAGCTTCTGCTTCTTGGTTCCTTAGAGATCTCTATTTATCTTGACATCTACCTTATCCCATCTCTCTGTTAGTTATCTTTTTAAATATCTATTTATTTCTCAAAAGAGATTGACTCAAGACATACTTTACTCAAATCCTGACTTATCAACATAACAAAGAAAACCCATTTCCCAAATAAGGCTATAACCACAGGCATAGAGGTTAGGATATACAACATATTCTGGGGGACATAATTCAATCCATAATAATAGGAAACTCATTTTCTTTCATTAACTTGGTTTGTTGGATAAAAACATCATAGTGGTGATGGTGGGATGTCGAGAAGACAGATCTACTTGTCTTAATCCCTATCTCAGACTTCAAAAACCCTAGATCATGTCCGTACATACATTGAGGCATCCCTAAGAGAAAAACCCTGGGAGAGTTTCTCAGGATTGGACAAAGGCCTAGTTGAGGAACTGGTGGTCTTTGTTGTTTTGATTAATATTATGCAGAACCAATCTAAAGAATCTGGTTTGCCAAGCAAACCTACTACTCCCTGTGAGACCTGGAAGACCCCATTCAAAAGAGTTCTGTCATGTTTCACAAAATGCTTAGGGTGAGAGCTGTCCCAATCTCTATTTGATATTTTCCCTCAAACCTGCACCCATTTCTTGATAAATCAAGAGACTCCCCAGGTTTTCTAGCTTCAAGGTTAGCCTGAGACAAACTGGTGGCCCTCTGCCTTCTTGTGTAGCAAAGGATATAACACATGTAGAAATTTCATCTTTTGAGACCATCCATACATGCTGCAGACAACTCATGAATAGAAGTAATGACACTGCCACGACACATTTCCCTCCTTTCTTCTTATCCTTTGTTGATTTTTGCATAATAAATATTGCCATAGTGCTTATTTTTGCTTCATCAAATTAGTAGTGCCTTCCCATGTAAGCATGTGTCTCAGTTGAAATGAGGGTTGACAGGGTTGATGAGGGGTGGGAGATTCACCCTATGAGGCTATAACTCCCTCACCTGGGGGCTGAATTACTTGTTCCATGGTTACTGCTAGGATAAGGTTTTGTCCAATAGAGAGTATTTTTTTCACAATTCCCACTTTCACTCTGAGAGTGGCTAGTCTATGTAGGATTTGGGAAGGCATTGAAGCAGGATGAGATTCACTGGAAATCATTAGAAAAATAAATAATTAAAATAATGAACCCAGAGTGAAAACAGTATGCCGAGCATGCCCTTTATATAAAGTTAAATATAAAACTGCCCTAAATGCAGAGACGTTCCCAGTAGACTTTGTCTGAAAAAAACACCTGTCCACATTCCAGAACCCACATCTTGGAATGCTATAGTCATGTCCATTGTCCCCATGCACAACTTCCTGAAAATTGTCTTTCAGAAACTCATGAGGCCAGAGCAATCTGAATCTGATCTAGATCATATGCAGAATCTCCAACCTTGATAAAGATATAACCTTTCAGCAGGGAACACTGTCAAATACATTCCACAATGATTGGTGATCAGTAATCCAGGAGACTTTGCAACAAAATCCATGCTGTGAAAAGGCTGCACATGTGAAAACAGGCTTCTAACACAAACATTTTTTAATTGAATAATGGTAGCCTAAAATTTAATGCTTTTATAAACTATTAAAATAATTTTTGTGGATAATTAAAAGAAAAATTCTCATTGAAACTAAAAAAACACACTCCAAAACAAAAGGCTGCACATGCATCCATTTACTCTAACACCTCCAAAACTAAGCAATTTTCAGAAAGATATGTCCAGTTTCTTTTTTTCTCTCATTATTATAGTAAAGAGTATAACTGTCCAGTTTAAAACTTGTTCCAGCAGTTATGTGTTGCATTGTTTCAAAGCCTGTGTGTTTCCCCTTGCCAAGATATTTTCACTCCTACTAATAAATTCCTTGCTTGCCTAATTAGCCTATCCTCTGGCTTCGTTTTTCTTACTTAGCAGAGAAAGTAACATTCTGCAACATTTGGTAACCCTGACAGGAGCTTTGTAAACTTTTGGGAGTCCTTGAAAAGTCGACAGCCACACTGGCTCAGCCTGGGTGGGGACCTTGGCCATCTCAGATGGAGGAGCACCTTCCAGGACTGTTTCTCTAGCGTCTTTCTGAGCAGTAAGGAACCTCCCCCACACTGATCTCCAGAAACGTGCTGACTTTACTTTTGCTTTGCATGTTAACAATGATTATTTCCCTTTTTCTGTTTTACAGGTGTTTTGTTTGTTTGTTTTTCCCATTGTGAGCGCAGTTTAAATTTAAGTTTTTGTCTGTTTAGGTTTCTGCTTGCTGTAACTGGGGTTTTTAGCTGTAAGTATACAGGTGCCATTAGTACATGACTTCAGCTGAAGTGGTCAGTGCCAGGCTGGAAAGAATGACTTCCTGGCTTAATTTCCTGGATAGTTTCCCTCAGCTGGGGATCTTTGGTAACTTGGTGAAGTGATACGGACAGGAGATCCCCACTGCTTGTTATTGGTGGGAAAAGGAGAGAGTAAGTCCTCCCATTGGTAAAATCTTTTTCTTCACTCCCCCTTCCTCTCTTCACCTTAAAACAACATTTGTGCTGGTGTTTTTCCTTTCTACCAAAGAACTGGCTTGGGAAATTTCTACTTCAAGGCTTTTCTGACTCTTTAGGTGCTTGTTAACACTTGTAACTCTCCAGACTTTCATTTTTAGCTCTCTCTAGTATTGGAAGGTCTCCTGTAATTTGTTTTTCTTTTCAGACCAGGAGTCCAGAAATATTAAATTAGTCAGAGGGTTGGATCCCAGATTTTAGCTAGTCTATATAAGTGCAGGAGTCCTCGTGTAGTGCTAAGGGATAATGCACTGGACTGCAAGGTCAGCTTGAACTACAAGGCCAGAAGTTCAAATTCACCTTGGAATTTGGAAACCCTATACAGGGTTGCTATAAGCCAAAAACAATTTACAACACTTAACAACAACAACAACAATTAAACATTGAAAATGTATCTGCTAGGTTCCGTGGGGTTGTGGCAATTGAAGGTGATGGCAGCAGCAACAACGGAGCAGAGTACAGACTCCAACAGAAAGTCCTGGATGGCTCAGGGGAGCAGCCAGATCCACAGTCCCCGCAGCCTGGAGACCACTGCATCTGTGACTGCAGTTTTGTGGTGCTGAAACGAGTAGACATATTCAAAGTGGTGCAGGTCCATGAGAAACTTCATGTCTCAACTCTAAGAGGCACACCTGTCTGCACAGAATAAGATAAGTGATAACTTTCCATAGAGTATGAAATTTGTTTGTAGTTCCCTCATTTTATATGAAAGGGTGCAAGATCAACAAAAGTTAGCAATTTCCCAGCTACCACTGTTATGATATAATGGGAGAACATGTGGACAAAAAAACCCCCAGGTTTACTGGTCTGGAGGAACCTGAGACTTTGGCCCTTGACCACTCTTCAGAAAAGTAACTTTTGAAAACCAGTGGTTCTGACAGTTCCGGTTTGCCAGGGCGGCCAGGCGGTGCGGGTGAGTAGGGGCTCCGGGATGTGGGGGGGCAACTCATGAGTTAAACCTCCCAAGTAGGAACTCGCAGTCTCACAGCCCGCGTGAATCTCAGAGTGCCAGAGCCTTAGACCCGCTTCTTTGAGAAATCACTATGCGAGGAATTACAGGCTTCTTAAAATCGCGCCACTGCAGCCCCAGCTCCTTTGGGCTTGAGGGGGCGGGGCGGGAACCAGCTCTTGCGGAGCCTCCAGTAGTGGGGATATTCAAACAGGGAGAGCCACTGGTGACACCTAACCCAAGGTGGGATTTCTGTGCATACAGTGGACAGAGGGAAGTTAGTTTAAAAGGGGAAAAAAAAAGCCTGCAGGAAAAGAGAAGCGGCGACTGTCTGACGTCATCAGGCGCGGACTGTGCCTGCCTGAGCCACTTCTGCCCCGCCCAGTGGACCCGTGTCCGCCGGCCAGCGGACCTCCCACCCCAGCACAGTCCAACTGTGTTCCCGGGGCCCGCCGGCTGCGCACACACACAGGCAAGCAGCTCCCCTCCTACCTGAGCCACATACCGCGGGCCTGCCAGACACGAGAAAGTGAGCGACCTGCCTCCCGCTGAACCGAGCAGCCTCCCTCAGCCGTGCTGGGCATGCGCCGGCAAACAGCTCACCTCATGCTCAACTGAACCTCGGGGTGCGGGGGCAGGCAGCCCCCCTCCTGCCGCGAGCACCCACTAGGGAATCCCATGTGGGTCTCCCCTTTATTTTTATTATTATTTTTTATCTTAGAAGGTTCAGCAGGAGCCCCGACGTGGCCCTGAGGGCTGGGGTGCCACTACAAGGTCACCTGAATTACAGGGTCAGTGGTCCACGCCCACCAACCGCTCCTCAGAAAACCTATAAAAGAGCATTAGGGGAGGTACGTCCGGCACTTCCCTGACCCAGCAACACAGGCTAGCCCACTGCCCAACCTCCAAGGCTCAAGCCCTGCCAGCAAGGCACAAGCCGGCACAAGCCAGCACAAGGGGAGACGTTTTGAGGTGATTTTTATCAACAGCAACAAGGCAATCCTGCTGTGCCCCTGCAGGTTAAGGGACTAGACTGCAGAACCTTTTAAACTGCAAGGTCGGAAGTTCGGGCCCACCAGCTGCTCCTTAGAAACCCTATAAAGGGTACTTGGTTTTCTTTTCTTCTCTTTCTTTCTCTTTGCTCTGCAGGTTAAGGGACTAGACTGCAGAACCTTTTAAACTGCAAGGTCGGAAGTTCGGGCCCACCAGCTGCTCCTTAGAAACCCTATAAAGGATACATGGTTTTGCTTTCTTCTCTTTCTCCCTTTTCTCTTTCTTTTTGTGTGTGTGACTAGAGGTTGCCTTGTTTAATCTCATTTTTCTGGGGCTGAATCCTTTCTCTCTTTTCTTTTCTCTCTCTCTCTCTCTCTCTCTCTCTCTCTCTCTCTCTCTCTCTTTTGTTGTTGTTTTTGTTTTTGTTTTCTGTCCTTTCTTTCATGTTGTTGTTGTTGTTTTGTCTTGCTTCATTATTATCTCATTATTGCTTTTGTTTTTTACTTTGCTTCTGATTTTGTTTGCTACCCAACTGGTGTTGCTTGGAGGTCACATAGCCTTCCTTCCACTATCAGAAAATCCCATTTTTGCCTTTGATTTTGATTTTGGCTTTGTTTTCTACCCGACAGGAGCTGTTTGGCTGCCACATAAAATATTAAAAAGGGAAGACCACACCCTGACCACATCCTCCTGGGAGGCAATCAGAAAACATAAAAAAATTACAAAACTACATAATTAATTATTAGGGCCACAGACAAACATTAAACATGCTCAAGAAGCAAAAGCAGATGTCCATAGTGGCACATGTCCAAAAAAAAGATAAAATATCTGGGACAAATGAACCAGAAGTAAACTTTCTCTCCATGATGGAAGGAGGGCAGGCCCTGGAAA
>NW_006408757.1:1932886-1943654 GCF_000296735.1 Chrysochloris asiatica
AAAGTGCCTATCAACTGAAGAATGGATAAACAAACTGTGGTACATACACACAATGGAATATTATGCTACCTTGAAGAATAACAAGGAAGCGGCAAGTCACCGCATAACATGGATGAACCTTGAGGACATTCAAGGAAAATATTAAGCCAATTCTGCTCAATTTATTCCAGAGTATACAAAAGGATGGAAAACTTCCTAATATGTTTTATGAAGCAAACGTAACGCTCATATCAAAATCAAGGAAAGGCATCACTGAAAAAGAAAATTATAGACCAATATCCCTCATGAACATAGATACAATAATCCTCAACAAAATCCTAGCAATCAGAATTCAATAACACACTGAAAATATAATACATCATGCAATGATGGTTCAATATTAGAAAAACAATCAATGTAATACACCATGTAAATTAAAAAAAAAAAAAGAAAAGAACCACATGATCATTTCAATTGATGCAGAAAAGGCATTTGACAAAACCCATCATCCATTCCTGATTAAAAAAAAATATATACTCAACAAAGTAGGAATTTAAGGGAAATTCCTCAAAGTAATTAAGAGCATATATACAAAAGCAACAGCCAACAACACTCTGAAGGGAGAGAAACTGAAAGCCTTCACTTTGTAAACAGGAACCAGAAAGTGATGCCTTTTATCACCACTCCTATTCAACATTGTACTTGAAGTCTTAGCTAGAGTTATAAGGCAAGATAGAGAAATTAAACGCAATCAGATTGACAAAGAAGAAGTAAAACTATCTTTATTTACAAATGCCATGATTCTATACATAAAAAACCTCAGAGACTCAGCAAAAAAAAATTTCTAGAACCCCTTGGAAGATTCAGCAAAGTGGAAGGGTATGAAATCAACATACAAAAACAACTTGGATTCCCCTATACTAAAAATGACAGCACTGAAAAGGACATTAGGTAAGCAATACCATTTACAATCACTGCCCAAAGGATGAAATACATAGGAATAAATGTAACCAGAGAATCAAAAGACCTGTACAAAGAAAACTATAAAATACTACTGTGAGAAACCAAGAGACTCACAAAAATGGAAGAATATACCATGCTCCTGGATAGGATGATTTAACATTGTGAAAATGCCAATACTACCTAAAGCAATCTACAGATATAATGCAATCCCAATCCAGATTCCAAAGACATTCTTTAAAGAGATCGAAAAAACAATTATAAACTTTTATATGGAAAGGAAAGAGACCCACGATAAGCAAAGCACTGCTTAAGAAGAAAAGTACAGTTGGAAGCCTCTCACTCTCTGATTTCAAAATATACTACACGGTTTTAGTGGTCAAAACAGCCTGGTACTACTACAATGAAAGCTACATCAATGAAACAGAATTGAGAATCAGAACAACCCATCTGCAGACAGCCAACGGATCATTGACAAAGAGCCAAAGTACATTGAATTAGGAGGAGATAGTCTCTTCAACAGATGGTACTAGCAAAACTGGAAATCAATATGAAAAAAATTAAACAAGACCTTTATCTCACACCATAAACAAAAAACAGCTCAACATGGATTAAAGACCTAAATGTGAATCCCAGAATTATAAAGGTCATCAGTGAAAAACTAGTGACAAATTTAAGGGCTCTAATACAAGGTTGTATCCTTTCACCATTCTTATTCAACCTGTATGCTGAACAAATAATCCAAGAAGCTAAATTATATGAAGAAAAACTTGGCATCAGGATTGGGGGAAGACTCATTAACTGCCTGCCATATGCAGATGATACAACCTTGCTTGCTGAAAGTGAAGAGGACTTACAACATTTACTGATGAAGATCAAAGAGCACAGCTTTCGGTATGGATTACATCTCAATGTTAAGAAAACAAAAATCCTCACCACTGGACCAATAAACAACATTCTTATCAACAGAGAAAAGATTGAAGTTGTCAAGGATTTCATTCTTCTTGGATCAACTATCAACACTCACGGAAGCAGAAATCAAGAAATCAAATAACGTATTGCATTAGGAAAATCTGCTGCACAAGATCTTTTAAAAGTGTTTAAGAGTGAAGATGTCAGTTTGAGGACTAAGGTGTGCCTAACCCAAGCCATGGTATTTTCAATAACCACACATGCGTGCGAAAACTAGACAGTGAATAAGGAAGACCATAGAAGAATTGATGCTTTTGAGTTATGGTGTTGGAGGAGAATATTGAAAGTGTCGTGGGTTGTCAAGAGAACCAATAAATCTTTTTTGGAAGAAGTGCAGCCAGTGTGCTCCTTGGAGAGCAGGACAGCCAAACTTCATCTCTCATATTTCAGACACATTGTCAGGAGGGACCAGTCACTGGAGAAGGAGATCATGTTTAGAAAGGTGGAGGGTCAGAGAAAAAGAGGAAGACCTCCAATGACATGGATTGACCAAGTGGCAGCATCGATGGACTCAAGCATGGCAACAGTATTGAGGTTGGCCCAGGATCGGGAATGTTTCTTTCTGCTGTGCATAGGGTCGATATGAGTCGGTACTGACTCGAGGGCACCTAACAACAACAATACAGGGTACACATAAACTATCAAACATTGTGAGAATTGCACAAACAAAAGAACACAAATTTGATGATTGGGACATACTAAACATTAGAAACATGTGCATCAAAAGATTTCAACAAAAGCATAAAAAGGGAACCCACAGAATGATAAAAAAATCTTTTGCAATGACATTCTAGACAAGGGACTAATCTTTAAAATATTCAGGAAAATACAACAAGAAAAAGACACATCCCAATTAAAAAAATGGGCACAGGACATGAATAGACACTTCACCAAGGTAGACATTTGGGCAGGCAACAAATATATGAAGAAATGTTCACAATCATTAGTCATTAGAGAGATGCATATCAAAAGTACAATGATATATCATCTCACATGAGCAATAACAGAGAAGTTAAAAAAAAAAAAACAGAGAACGATAAATGCTCGTGAGGATGTGGAGACACTGGGACCCTCATGCATTTCTGGTGGGGATGTAAAATGGTTCATCCACTCTGAAAAATGGTATGGTGTTGCCTCCAAAAGTAGAAATTATGATTCTGAAATTCCTCTGCTTCTTATATATCCACAAGAAGTATAAGCCAAAACATGAGTAGATATACGCACACCAATGTTTATCGCTGCACTATTCCCAATAGCAAAAAGATGGAGACAGCCTAAGTGCCCATCAATGGAAGAATAGATACACAAACTTTCGTCCATACACACAATGGAATACTATGCTACTCTGAAGAGTAGCAATGTACATCACTATTTACCTCTGACCCATTTAGCACAAGCAATGAAGCTACAAACCACTGCATAACATGGATGAACCTTGAGGACATTATGTTGAGTGAAATTAGTCACAAAAGGACAAATATTGCTTAAGACCATTATTGTAAAAGCTTAAGGAAAGGTACCCATACTAAGAAAAAAAAATTATGATGATTACCAGGGTTGGGAGGGAGGGGACAGTAAAGCACAAGTTAGGGGAGAGTCATGTCATAGCTCAGATGATGGGGAGGGCAATTTACAAGAAAATTTAGGGTAATACACTAAAAGGAAGAAGAATATAGATAGGGAAACACTTAGGTAGGTTTGCATAGGCTAAATGGGTTAGAGGTAAATAGAGAGTTTGAGCAGCTGAGAACCTTAGACTCATGGAAAGAAAGCTGTGTGCTGGAGTCCAGGAGATTAACTTCCAGAATATGTCCTGAGGTTATCTAAATGATTATAAATCCCTGCGTGGTTTTTGTTTGTTTTGTTATTGCCCATCAAAGGAAAAAAAAAAAGAGAGAGAGAGAGAGAGAGGGGTTTTCTTGATAAAAGAAATCACCTGATTCTTCCAGTTTGGGTCAGCAGCCAGAGAAGCCTGGTAGGGTACACTCCGATGAGAGGGAAGGGGGATCTCACTAAAGAAGATCTCATAGAGTAAATCCAGAGATCCGGATCTAATATAAGATTCAGGATTGCAGTCTTCTGATCTCAAATGTGTGAAAAAATCACGCTACAAGGAAAATACGGTCATTTTAGAAATATGGAGGCTGGGACTTCTCTGCGACTATCCCGACCATGCAGAGTTTAGAGGGTGAGGCTAAAGCCAGCCCAGTTCAGAAAGTGGTGTTTCCAGCAAAAGGGAAAAGGAGACAGAAAACCAGGGGAAACTACACACCTCTTCCTCTCCCTGTCCCAACGTTAGTTCTCAGCCCAAACATCAGGCAGGACAGTTTTCCTATTGTACAGAGAGAGGGAGCAGGGCGGGGATTTATGACATCATCTGTAGGCCCACATCTGAGGCTGTGTATCTGAGCCAGGGGCCGGGTACCTCGCCTTCCTTCCAGGTAGCAGATTGGAATTTCCAGCTATTGTTCTCACAACCTACACCTGCCGAGACTGCCAAAAGGGTCAATATAAAGCAATTTGCAAAACCAAAACCTCAGCTTAATAGGACTCAACCATCCTGAGATTTGCGCTGCCAATAGGCAGAGTCAAAAATAGTGGACGATCTTTTTCCCTTTGACTCCCAAGTATATATCTGCCCACCTATACGGTAGTGGCTAGAGGAGGGGCCTGAAAGAGGGGTCACCCGCACCCCCTGCTGGAGGCACACACACACTGATGGAGTAGCACGGGAAAGTTGACCAAAGCCACATCTCTGCTCCAAAGTGCTGATTTTTGTCTATGTGTCTATATTAATTTGGCTTTTGTTCTTCTGATCACACATCTTTCCCGGAGGTGGGAGCTTTTCCTGCTATAGCACCTAAGAAGAGACAGGAAAAGTGGCCATATAGCCAAGCTTTAAGAATACACCATAATACTTCACCACTGAGACAAGTCCTAACAGCACCTGTTACACATTACAGGAGATAAGTGAAGGCTATCTCCTGATATTATTATTATTATTATTATTATTATTATTAATAATAATAATAATAAAATAATAAAAAACAATGATGAATAGGAAACAACAAACCCTATCAAAACACGTCCAAAAACAGAAGAGAGCAGGAGATGCAAATGAGCTGGAGACAGACAAAGGCTTTATAGAGGAGGAGGAGTGGGTTCTGGATATGCCTGAAAGGGAATTCAGAAGAATTATATGGAAACAAATTCAAATGCTCCGAAAAGGAGTCAAAGAAAATAATGAAGAAGTAAGGAAAGTACTGCAGGAAAAATCAAATAAGATTGACACAGCATTGGGAACAATTAAAAACCTGCAAAAAGATGTCCAGATGATCAATAATAAGATATCAGAAATGGACAATAGGCTGAAAGGGGAAAGGAACAGACTAAAAGAGATGGAAGCCAGAACTAGAGAACACGAGGACAAATCTCTCAATACTGCCAAGATAGAAGAGCAAGCAGATAAAAGGATAAAACAATCTGAAGAGAGTCTAAGATTCATGCTGGATAACATGAAGAGGAATAATGTAAGAATTATTGGTATTCTGGAATAAGAAGAATCAGAGACATCCGCAGAGGATATAGTTGAAGAGTTTCTGGAAGAAAAGTTCCCTAACATCTTGAAAGATGAGAAGATAAACATTCAAGAAGCCCATCGTACACTAGGAAGGGTAAACCTCAAAAGAGAGTCTCCAAGACATATAATAATCAAGCTCTTCAAAATCAAAGACAAGGAAAGATTACTAAAAGATGCCAGGGAGAAGAGAAATATAGCTTATAAAGGCAAGCAAATTAGAATAAGCTCTGACTATTCAGAACAATCGGGCTGCGAACCATAAGGTCAGCAGTTCGAAACTACCAGCGGTTCCGTGGGAGAAAGATGAGGTGTTCTGCTCCCGTAAAGATTAACAGCCTCAGAAACCCTGTGCAAGGTCGCTATGAGTCGGAACCGACTCCACGGCACATAACAACAACAACAATTCAGAACAAATCATGCAGGCAAGAAGGCAATGGGGAGATATGTACAAAGCCCTGCAAGAAAAAAAACTGTCAACCAAGAATTGTCTATCCAGCAAAACTATCAATCAAATACGATGGTGCGATCAAAACATTCCAGGATAAACAGAATGTGAGAGATTTTATCAAAACCAACCCAGCACTTCAAACCATCCTAAAGGGAGTTCTACAGCCTGAGAACCAAAAAGAACATATAACAGAGATTGACAGGTATGGCAACACCACCTGGAACACAGCCAACAGATAGCAGAGTCCAGAACAGAATGAGACTACAACAAACTCAAAGGAGTGGAGAGATCAACTGAAGGCCAAAAATATATCACTGTCAAAGAACGGACAAACGCAGCAACAGAAACCCAGGTGGTGGGGATGCCAGGTGAATTACAGGTTACAATGGAGTATCCTAAATGCAGAGAAAAGTTAGTAGACTACAAGTTAACCCTAAAGAAAGGTAACACTCCACAACATATCATAAAAACGAATTCCCAAGCAGAGCAAGTGAACATAGAAACTAGGAAGTAACTAACAAGAAACAACTAAAAAAAAACCAAATCCAACACAAGAAGGAAAGCAGAACCAAAAAATGAACAGCACTGCCAAAAATGTAACATATAATGACAGCAATCAATTCATACTTATTGATAATTACTTTGAATGTCAATGGATTGAATGCACCAGTGAAGAGACAAAGAGTGGCAGAATGGATAAGAAAACAAGATCCACCAATATGCTGCCTGCAAGAGACAAACCTTAAACACAAAGACAAAAACAGACTAAAAGTTAAAGGATGGGAAAAAATTTACCAAGACAACAGCAACAATAAACAAGCAGGAGTGGCAATACTTATCTCTGACAAAGGAGACTTTAAGATAAAAACCAGCATAAGAGAGAAAGAAGGACACAATCTCATGATCAAAGGGTCAACTGAGCAAAACGACATAACCATAATAAATATATACGCTCCGGATGAAACAGCTCCAAGATACATGAAGCAAACATTAATGGAATTGAAGAAAGAGATAGATAAATCCATAATTATAGTAGGAGATTTCAATACACCACTCTCAAAAAGGGATAGAACAACCAGAAAGAAACTTGACAATGCTACAGAGGAACTTAACAACACAATCAACCAACTTGACCTCATAGATGTATACAGAGCATTCTATGCAACAACAGCACAATACACATTCTTCTCCAATGTGCATGGAACATTTTCCAGAATTGACCACGTGTTAGGTCACAAAGCAAGCATCCATAAATTCAAAACCATTCAAAATTCTACAGAGCATCTTCTCAGACCACAATGCTATAAAACTAGAAATCAATAAGAACACCAAAACAATAAAGTCGAATACATGGAAACTGAACAACACCCTGCTGAAAAGTGACTGGGTAGAACAAGAAATTAAACGTGAACTCACAAAGTTCCTAGAAACAAACGAAAATGAAAACACAACATACCAAAATCTGTGGGACAAGGCTAAAGCCATCCTGAGAGGAAAATTTATTGTGATAAATGCACACATACAAAAAGAGGAAAGAGCCAAAATCAATACATAAACACAGCATCTTCAACAATTAGAAGCAGACCAGCAGAGGGAACCTAAAGTCACCAAAAGAAGGGAAATAATAAAGATAAGAGCAGAAATAAATGAGATGGAAAACCGTAAAACTATGGAAAGAATCAACAGGACAAGATGTTGGTTCTTTGAAAGGATTAATAAAATTGACAAACCATCGGCAAAACTAATTAAAGAAAAGAGGGAGAGGACACAAATAAATCACATTAGAAACCACATAGGTGAAGTCACAACAGAACCAAATGAAATAAAAAAGATAATAACAGAATACTATGAAGAGCTGTACTCCAATAAATTCGAGAATGCGGATGAGATGGAAACATTTCTAGAAAAACACCACCTACCTAAACTTACTCAGACTGAAGTAGAAAATTTGAACAAACCCATAACAAAAGAAGAAATTGACCAGGTCATCAAAAAACTCCCGACCAATAAAAGCCCAGGCCCTGATGGCTTCACGGGTGAGTTCTACCAAACATTCAGAGAATAACTGTCACCAATTCTACTCAAATTATTCCAGGACATAAAAGAGGATGGAAAACTCCCTAATACTTTTTATGAAGCAAGCATAACCCTCATACCAAAATCAGGGAAGGACATCACTAAGAAAGAATATTATAGACAAATACACCTCATGAACATAGATGCAAAAATTCTCAACAAAATCCTAGCCAACAGAATCCAACAGCACATCAAAAAATAATACATCATGACAAAGTGGGTTTCATAAAAGGAATGCAAGGATGGTTCAACATCAGGAAAATAATCACTGTAATCCATCATATAAATAAGAAAAAGGAAAAGAACCACAGGATCATATTGATTGACGCAGAAAAGGCATTTGACAAAATCCAACATCCATTCCTGATAAAAACACTAAAAAAAAGTAGGAATTGAAGGGAAATTCCTCAACATAATCAAGACCATATGTACAAAACCAAGAGCCTACATCACGCTCAATGGTGAAAAACTGAAAGCCTTCCCCCTGCGAACAGGAATCAGACAAGGATGCCCTTTATCACCGCTCCTATTCAACATTGTGCTGGAAGTTTTAGCCAGAGCTATACGGCATAATATAGGAATTAAAGGCATCCAAATTGGCAAAGAGAAAGTAAAAGTCTACGTATTTGCAGACGATATGATCCTATACATAGAAAACCCCAAAGATTCAGTAAAAAATTTACTAGACCTCATCAAGAGATTGAGCAAATTGGCCAGGTATAAGATCAACATACAAAAATCAATTGGATTTCTCTAGAGCAACAGCAATAGAGATGAAAAGGACATTAGGAAAGCAATACCATTTACAATAGCCACACAAAAGATGAAATACTTAGGAATAAACATAACCAGAGAAACATGATTTATACAAAGAAAACTAAAAAGCACTACTACAAGAAACCAAAAGAGACCTACAGAAGTGGAAGAACATACCATGTTCCTGGATAGGAAGACTCAACATCGTGAAAATGTCAATACTGCCCAGAGCAATTTACACATACAATGCAATCCCAATCCAGATTCCAACAACATTCTTCAAAGAGATGGAAAGGACAATTACTAATTTTATATGGAAAGGACAGAGACCCAGGGTAAGCAAAGCACTGCTTAAAAGGAAGAACAAGTTTGGAGGTCTCTCACTCCCCAATTTCAAACTTTACTATATGGCTACAGTGGTCAAAACAGCCTAGTATATTTAGAAATAAATCTAACCAGAGAAACAAAAGATCTATATAAAGATAACTACAAAACACGACTACAAGAAACCCAAAGAGATTTACAAAAATGGAAGAATGTACCATGTTCATGGATAGGAAGACTTAACACTGTGAAAATATCAATGCTACCGAAAGCAATCTATAGGTACAATGCAATCCTTATCCACATTCCATGCATGCGAAAGCTGGACAGTGAATAAGGAAGACCGTAGAGGAACTGATGCTTTTGAGTTTTGGTGTTGGAGGAGAATATCGAAAGTGCCATGGGTTGCCAAAAGAACCAATAACTCTTTTTTGGAAGAAGTGCAGCCAGAGTGCTCCTTGGATGCACTTCCTTAAATAGATGGAATAAAAGATCACAAATTTATTTGGAAGGGAAAGAGACCTCAGATAACCAAAGCACTGCTTAAAATAATAAAGTGGGAGGTCTCTCACTTCCAGACTTCAAGAATTACTACAGGGCCACAGTGGTCACAACAGTTTGGTTTTGGTACAATGACAGACACACAGATCAATGGAACAGAATTGAGAACCCCAAAGCAAATCCATCCAAATACAGTCAACTGATCTTTGGCAAAGAAACAAAGTACATTGGATGGGAAAAAGATAGTCTCTTCAACAAATGATACTAAAAAAACTGGAAATCAATTTGCAAAAGAATGAAACAAATCCCATACCCCATACCATATATGAAAACTAGCTCAACATGGATGAAACATCTAAATGTAAATCCCAGAACTATAAAGATTATCAATGAAAAAATTTATATGTCATACTTATACATATGGCATGCATATACAAAAAAATGTTAATGCGCCAGACTGCAAAGCCATTTGAACTGCAAAGTCAGTGGGTCAATCTCACCAGCTGCTCCTTGGAAACACTATACAGGGTCACTATGGGTCGGAACCAACTCGATGGTACTTAACAACAACAACATGCAGAAAAATGCATATGGCATACATAGACTATTAAACATGGCAAAAAGCACACACACAAGAGAGAGCAAATTCGATAAGTGAGACATACTAAAATTTAGAACTTTATGTGCATCAAGAGAATTCCCCAGAAGAGTAAAGAGGGAGGCCACAGACTGGGAAAAAAATCTTTTGCAATGACACATCAGACAAGGGACTCATCTCTACAATTTATAGGAAACTACAACACATCTACAAGAAAAAGACACAGAACCTAATTCAAAAATGGGCATTAGACATGAACAGACATTTCACCAAGGAAGACATTCAAGCAGCAAACAAACATATGAAGAAATGTTCAAGATCATTAGCCATTAGAGAGATTCAAGTCAAAACAACAATGAGGTATTATTTCACACCAGCGTTGACAGCAAGGCTCACAAAAGTTGTTGTTGTTGTTGTTAGGTGCCAAGTTAGTACCAACCCATAGCAACCTTATGCACAGCAGAAAGAAACACTGCCCGATCCTGGGCCAACTTCATTACTATTGCCACGCTTGAGTTCATGGATGCTGCCACTTGGCCAATCCATCTCGTTGGGGTTCTTCCTTTTTTTCTCT
>NW_006408757.1:1944141-1945676 GCF_000296735.1 Chrysochloris asiatica
TAGTTGATCCAAGAAGAATGAAGCCCTTGACAACTTCAATCTTGTCTCCATTGATAAGAATGTTGTTTATTGGTCCAGTGGTGAGGATTTTTGTTTTCTTTACACTGAGCTGTAATCCATAATGATCTTCATCTGTAAATGTTTCAAGTCCTCTTCACTTTCAGAAAGTAAGGTTGTATCATCTGCATATGGCATGTCATTGAGTCTTTCTTCTATCCTGATGCCACATTTTTCTTCATATAACCCAGCTTCTCAGATTATTTGCTCAGGATACAGGTTGAATAAGTATGGTGAAAGAATACAACCTTGTCGCACACCTTTTAAAATTTTAAACTATTCAGTGTTTCCATGCTTCTTGGTCCAGGTACAGATTCCTCATGAGCACAATGAAGTGTTCTGGAATACTCATACTTTGCAATGTTGCCCATAGCTTGTCATGATCCACACAATCGAAAACCTTTGAGCAGTCAATAAAGCACAGGTAAACATCTTTCTGATATTCTCTGCTTTCAGTCAAGATCTATCGGATATCAGCCATGACATCCCTCGTTCCACAGCCTCTTCTGAATCAGGCTTGAACCTCTGGAAGTACTCTGTCAATGAATGATTGTAGCTGTTTCTGCATTACCTTTAGCAAAACTTTATTCGTATGGGACATCAAAGAGATTTTCCGATGATTTCCTCATTCCTTTGGGTCACCTTTCTTTGGAATGGGCACAAATATGGATCTATTCCAATCAATCTGCCAGATAGTTGTTTTCCAAATGTGAGTGCCACCTGTGCTGCCTCACTTTCTTGAAAGATTTCAATTTTTATTCCATCAGTTCCTGGTTCCTTGTTCTTTGTCTATTCCTTCAATGCACCTTGGGCTTCCTCCTTCAGTATCATTGGTTCTTGACCATGTGCTACCTCTTCAAATGGTTGAACATTAACTATTTCCTTTTTGTACAGTGACTCTGTGTATTCCTTCCATCTTCTCTCTTTTTTTATTTTAAAAATTATTTATTCTCTTAAATCCCATGAATTCACAGAGTGTTAGTTAACACTTTAAATGTTTATCATTTCCACCAACTGCAGCATTATCTAAGTAAACAAAAATAAGCACTTTTATTATAGATGTAAATCAATGATTGTTAATATTTTTTTTTAAAAAAAGACCTAAACTTGCTCAAATTTCAGCAAATTATTGCATGTTGCATCTAGTAGATGATTGAAAATATAGTGTGTGGAAATGAATAGTTTGACCATTTTCTCTTGATGCTTTCTGCATCATTCAACTATTTGCCCAGAGAATCTTTCAATAATGAAAGTTGAGGCTTGAATTTTTCTTCAATATCCCCAGCTTGAGAATTGTTGAGCGTGTTCTTCCTTTTTGGTTTTCTGATTCCAGATCTTTGCACATTTTGTTGTAATATTTGTCTTTATCTTCTCGAGCTGATCTTTGAAATTTCCTGTTTAGCTCTTGGACCTCCTCATTTCTTCCATTTGCTTTAGCATCTCTATACTGGAGAGCAAGTTTCAGTGTCTCTTCTGAC
>NW_006408757.1:1946131-1948998 GCF_000296735.1 Chrysochloris asiatica
TTGTTCCCAACCGTTGCATTCCAATCACCAGTAATGATCAAGACATCTTGATTGCACATTTGATTGATTTCAGATTGAAGACGTTGGTAGAATTCTTCTATTTCATCCTCACTAGCTTTTGTGGTTGGTGCATAAATTTGAATAATAGTGGTATTAACTGGCTTCCCTGTAGACACATGGATATTATCATACCTCATGACTGACCTTGATATGTTCTTTTTGACAATGAATGCAGCACCATTCCTCTTCAATTTGTCATTTCCAGCATAGTAAACCATGTGGTTGTCAGATTCAAAGTGGCCAATATCAGTCCATATCAGCTTACTTATGCCTAAGATATCCATGTTTATGCATTCCATTTCATTTTTGACAACTTCTGATTTTCCCAGATTCATATTTCATACATTCCATGTTCTGATTTTTAATGGATGTTCAAAGCTGTTTCTCTTCATTTTGAGTTGTGCCCCATCAGCAAATGAAGGTCCCGTGGGCTTTTCTCCCATGGGCCTTACTCCATTCATGTCATCATGGTCAACTTTACTTTAAGGAGGCGGCTCTTCCCAAGTCACATTTTGAGTGCCTTACAACCTGAGGCGCTCATTTTCTGGCACTATATCTGACAGTGTTTCTCTGCTATTCATAAGGTTTTCAGTGACTAAATATTCAGAAGTAGTTTGTCACTCTTTTTTCCTAGTCTGTCTTCGTCTGGAAGCTTATCTGAAACCTGTCCACCATGGGTGGCCCAACTGATATTTAAAATATCGGTGACATAGCTTTCAGAATCACAGCAACTCACAAGCCACCACAGTATGACAAACTGACAGATGAGTGGTGACTGTTTGGTTTTAAGTGGAAACTGTCATTTTAAATTTTGAGGAGATCTGTTCGCATGCGTAGTAGAAACCTCCAGGGGTGGTGTTGGCTCTCCATTCTCTCAGGCATCTCCTCTAGTCACCAGAATGGAGGTGTGCAGACAGTGAGAGACCAATGAACAGATACCAAAATAAGAATGTCCACACTTGTATCTCTGCAATTCTGTCATGCCTTTGTGGCTGTTCTGATCCTTTTCCTGCTAGGTCTTTCCCAAGATGGTGGCTCCTGGAGCAGCTGAGCATCTTGAATTAGAAAGCAATGGATTTCTTGATTCTGCTGCAAATTCCCCTAGCTGTAAGCCTTTTAAGCTTCTAAATACTCCTTTATATGTGGGTCAGAGTTCTGGCACCATCTCTTGAGTCTGCTTGGTCCGGTATTCTGTGTTGTTGCTGATGGTCTCCTTATTGCACATCTACCCGATCTGCCATCTTGTTGTTGTAGAGGACAACAAATGTTGGCATGGGTGTGGAAAGACTAGGATCATCCTATATTACTGGATGTTCATCACAGCACTTTACAAAATAGCAAAAAACTGGAGCTACCCAAATGCCCACCAATGGAAGAATGAATAAACAAACTCTGGTTTGGAATATTATGCTACCATGAAGAATATTGATAAAGCTGCAAAACATGTATAACAGATGAACCTTGAGAACATAATGCTGAGTCATGAACAAAAGGACAAATATTACATTACTGTAATATTTCCATAATAAAACAACAGTTCTTTGAGAGTGGAAGAAGGGGACTGCTGAAGCAGTTCAGGAGGTTGTGTGCTCGGAGTGGGTGCCCGTGGGTGCTATGGGCTGGGACAAGGTGTGCTGAGGGGCACGTGGGGTGCTGAAGGGCACGTGGGTCTGGGCTATGGGAGGCACTTGGGCCGCCGCCACCACCTTGGCAGGGTCCTTGGCCTCTTCTGGCAACCTACCACCGCAAGAGCCAGGACTCGGAGAGCTGCAGAAGGAGTTCTCCCGAACTCAGTACTGGGCCAAAGATGGGAGCGGAAAGTTCGGCACCAAGGTTGAGTGCATTAAGAAGAGGTGTCTGGTGCTGTTTGGTCGAGATTACTGCTACAGCGTGACCCAAAACGTGAATGGGGAGATCTGCTGCCACTACCACCGGTACATCGTGTTCCTGGAGTATGAAAGTTTCGAGAAGGAGAAAGACACATTTGAGAGCACTGTGCAGGTGGACAAATTGCAAAACCTCATCAACCGCAGCAAAATGGCGAGATGCAGAGGACGATTTGTATGTCCTGTAAATCCTGTTCAAGGGCAAGCAAATCTGCAGCCACCGCTGTCTGGATGGGGAGAGCTGTGCGGATACACAGGCTACAACTATATTTTCTCAGGGGGGTGCAGATGACGCGTGGGCGGACACTGAGTACATCACAGAGGTGGACTGTGTTCTCCAAAGTAATGACACACATCTTTTTGATAAGGTCAGAGGCCATGACATCAAGCTCCTTCGGTATCTGTCAGTCAAATACATGGATGATCTGATGGTGGAGAACAAGAAGAGGAAGTTTAGCATGGATGTAACCTTTTCCGAGAAGGTGGACAAAGCCCAGCCGACTTCACTCTCCTCTACATTCCTTATCCAGGCTGTGAATTTTTCAAGGAATATACGGATTGGATTTACATGGCAGAAGGGCTCTTTTTTTTTTTTTCAAGTTAATTAAACTTTTTAAAACAACTGTTTTATTGCGAATTATGTGATAGTTTACATGGGAGAACATTAGCTTTAAATTCACCCTATTTTATATCCTTACATTGCCATGGTTACAATCCCCTCCATGCATCACCAACCAACCAAAGGGTTATACCCCGCAAGGCTGCCCCTTGATCGTCAGCACAAAACCCCTCTCCCTCTCTGGGTCTAGAGTTCCCACCCGCTCCATCTGTCCACGGCATTGTCTCCGCCTCTATCTCTGGCATCACTGTTTCTCTGGGTACAGTCCCACACTCCGCTCTTCTCCCTTGATGGTCCCAGGG
>NW_006408757.1:1949277-1952029 GCF_000296735.1 Chrysochloris asiatica
GTATCCAATGTCCAAGTTGCCCATCCTTGTCTACCCTTTGTATTGAGGGGGTGGGAATGATCCTTGCTATAAAGATTTGTTCCCTTTTTTGAGCTACTGCATCCATAGGTGTAGGTCATGTTCATCAAATTGTATCCAATTACTCTTTTAATCCTCTTCTTCTAGTTGAGCTCTGTTCATCCAGCCATTGAAGCCAGGTCCAGTGGGAATTATCTGCAAGTTTGGGTGTTCTTGTGCATATGCCCTCTCTTCTTATCAGCTGGACGCTTCATTCTGCACTCTAGTCCTCTGTGGCTATGTCACTGACTCTGGACCCAGGAGTCCCCAGGTCTTGCCAAACTGTTGGCCAACCAGGTCTCCACCCAGATTCACAGGAGTGTATTGAATGTGGTTGGTCTTAGCTTGCAGCTTCATTGCTGTTTTCCCTCACTTCCCCTTATTGGCGACCAACGTGATCACCAGTCACAGCACGTGTCTACTCGTGTATTCCCATTGAGTCTTAATCTTAGAAGAGTGTATGGCCTGAGGGGACCCAACCACTTGCCTTGATGTCTCCTGGGCAAGCAACCTGCTTGTTCTTATTTTTGTTTTTGTTCTTCTGTTATTGTTTTGTATTTTTCCTGTCAGTCTTTCTTTCAAGAAGTATCTTCTGTTCTTCTAGCCTCTCTAGGCTGGTCTGCTTGTCCTTTCCAGTGGAAATTTCCCACCTCAGAAGATTCTGGATGGTGTTCAGGATTCCACCCATAGTTTTATGTAATGCAGAAGGTTCCACAGGAAGCTTCCTTCATTGGGCACATTGTAGCCCCATTTTAGGTATTCCAATCAGTTATAGGCAGAAGACAAACTTACAAGCTTTCTATGGTGATATTTCTGGTTATTCTTTTCTCTCCCCCTCAAGTGTCTATTTTATAATGGTATGCAAGGATAACCAAGATTCAAAAGACAGTCAAGCATCTTAGCATTGTTGTTGTTAGGTGTCATCGAGTTGGTACTGACTCATAGCAACACTATGTACAGCAGTACGAAACACTGCTCAATCCTGGGCCAACCTTACTACTGTTGCCACGTTTGAGACCATTGATGCTGCCACTTGACCAATCCATCTCATTCGGGGGTCTTCCTCTTTTTCTCTGAAATTCCACTTAACCAAACATGATATCCTACTCCAGCAACTGGTCCCTCCTGACAATATGTTCAAAGTATGAGAGACATCTTTCCCCCTTTTTGCCCATTACAACCATGTCTCAATCCCTGTATCCCAGAGCCATGTTTTGCCAAGGTTGTGCATACATCATTATTTACCTCTGTCACTTAGCCCATGCATACCTGTCTAATTGTTTTCTCATCCACCTTGTTCTTCCATTCCCCTCCCCATTCTTGTGTATTGCTCCCTCCCCAGCACCAAAACTATCCTGTGTCTATTCCCTACCCCATGCTACACCTTCCCCTCCCTCCCCTCACACTACCCCACTCATCCTGGTAACCATCAAATAATCCCCCTCCCTATTACAGTAGTGGTCCTATGCAGTATTTCTCCTTTTGTGACTAATTTCACTCAACATAATGTCCTCAAGATTCATCCATGTTATGTGATAGCTTATAGCTTCCTTGTTGTTCTTCAAGGTAGCATAATATTACATTGTGTGTATGTTTATCCATTCTTCAGTTGATGGGCACTTAAGCTGTATCCACCTTTTTGCTACTGTGAATAGTGCTGCTATGAACATTGGTGTGCATGTATCTACTCGTGTTATGGCTCATATTTCTTGTGGCTAAATACCAAGTAGAGGAATTGCTGGATCATAAGGTATTTCTATTTCCAATATTCTGAGGAAGCGCCATATTGCTTTCTAGAGAGGTCGGATCATTTTGCATTCCCACCAGCAATGCAGGAGCATCCCAGTCTCTCCACATCCTTGCCAGCATTTATTGTCCTCTACTTTTGTGATCTTTGCTATTATTGCTGGTGTGAGATGATATCTCATTGTTGTTTTGATTTGCATCTCTCTAATTCCTACTAGGTTGCCCATGTTGGACAAGTTTCAGTGAGCTTCATACTGATAAAGGTTAGTAATAAAGATCTGGTAATATACTTCTAAAAATGAACCAAGGAAAATCTTATGAATCACAGCAGAACACTGTCCAATTTGTTTGGTTTGGATATGTCCTCAGGAGGGATCCATCACTGGAGAAGGACATCATGTTTGGTGATATAGAGTGCTGGCAAGGGTAAGGTTGTTGTTGTTGTTGTTAAGTGCCTTCGAGTCGGTTCCGACCCATAGCGACCCTGTGCAGGGTTTCCGAGGGTGTAAATCCTTACGGGAGTAGAAAGCCTCATCTTTCTCCCACGGAGCAGCTGGTAGTATAGACCCTTGTGATTAGATGGACTGGCACAACATCCACAATGCAGATGGACTTGAACATGCTGGCCATTATGAGGATGATACAGGACCAGAGAATGTTTCATTCTGTTATATGTAAGGTTACCATGAGTTGGAGTCGACTGAAGAATAGCTAACAACATATACAAGACTAAGTCCAAAGTATTACTACTGGGGTTCCAGTTCAGACATGCACAGTTTTTTCCCGAACAAAATATGCCTAAACGTCTCTCTGATCAGCAGATGGCTGCATACAAGTTCTTTCAGCAACACACTGGTCTGGTCTCATTTTCATTAGAGAGCCTCCAAAAAAAGTTCAGTCAAAACTGGCTTTTGACTATCCACATACAGCCAACTGATTTTCAACAAAG
>NW_006408757.1:1952878-1954605 GCF_000296735.1 Chrysochloris asiatica
CGGAAATCATCAGACAATCTCTTTGATATCCCATGTGAGTAAAGTTTTACTAAAGATAATACAGAAATGGCTGCAAGCATACATTGACAGAGAACTTGCAGGGGCTCAAGCAGGATTCAGAAGAGGACGTGGGAAGAGGGATATCATTGCTGATGTCCAGTGGATCTTGGCTGGAAGCAGAGACTATCAGAAAGATGTTTACCTGTGCTTTATTGACTATGCAAAGGTTTTGGATTGTGTGGATCATGACAAGCAATGGACAGCATCGAGAAGTATGAGTATTCTGGAACACTTAATTCTTTCTGCTCATGAGGAATCTGTACCTGGACCAAGAGGCAGTTGTTCGAACAGAACATGGCAACACTGAATGGTTTAAAATTAAGAAAGGTGTAAGACGAGGTTGTATTGTTTCACCATACTTATTCAACCTGTTTGCTGAGCAATGTTCACTATGGAAAGCAGTAGTTTCAGGTAATTTGTGTTTGTTGCACCAGGCCCACACACTGACACTGGATCCAGTCAATGTTCAGAAAGTGGGTCAGGGAGTAGGGAATGCTCAATGGGGCATTGACTTCGGCTTCCAGTTAAAATGAGCCCTTCATCGAATCAAGAATCCAGAAATTAACTCATCCACATACAGCCAAATGATATTTGGCAAAGTACCTAAATATATCACATGGGGAGGGGATAGTCTTTTCAAAAGATGGTGCTGGAAGAACTGGAAAGTGACATGGAAAAGATTAAAACAAGATCTATACCTCATGTCTTATTCAGCTGGATTAGAGACCTAAACGTAAATCCCAGAATTATGAAGGCCATCAAATAAAAAATAGGGACAATATAGCACTACCATAACTCAGTCCTATTTCTGGCTCTCCTTCATACTTTGAAGAAAAACCAATTTCTTAATCATGTCTCCTGCCATGACAACATCTTCCTCTGTATCTTCTATGCCTTCATTCCCTGGACTACGGATACACTGGCATGCTTCCTGACTCTCCAGCAGCCTAAGATCTTTCCTGCCACCCAACCAGAAATGAAATCCACTGCCATCAAGGTTAATCTGACTCATTAATAGCAATCTTTTATAGGATTTCTGAGGCTGTAAATCTTTAGGGGAGCAGAAGGTTTCATTTTTCTCTCAGAGCAGCTAATGAACTTGAACTGTCTACCTTGCAGTTAGCAGTCCAGTACTTAACACTACAGTGCCACCAGGGCTCAGAAATTGTATGTCTTTCTGTTGAGCAGATGCTTCTCCTATTTACTTAAATGGCTGCTTATCATTGTCCTCAGAAAAGCCTTTCTTGAACTTCATATCTCCAGCCTTACTACTTCTCTTGGGTTCTAGGTTGCTGTTGTCAAGTGTTGTTGAGTCTATTCAGACTGATTGTGACCCTATAGAGAGTTTCTGAGGAACAACTGAGGGGTTTGAACTGCTGACTTGTGATCAACTGCTTATCTTACACCAGTGATATCTACCAAATCACCTTGTTGGTTTCATTGAGAGTTATACCAACTCTTATTTTTATGTTTTCTGACATATTTATTGTCTGTCTCTCACACTAGAAAATATGCTTCTTTTTTTTTTTTAATTTAAGGTTTTTATTGTGAATTGAGTGAAAGTTTACAAGGCACATCATCAGTTTCACATTCAACAATTCATATAACTTGTTTCATTACATTGATTATAATCCCCTTCATATACCATCAGTTAAAAGTATTTCTCT